>NW_020439051.1:34405-60992 GCF_000699045.2 Agrilus planipennis | reverse complement strand
AAATAATAATAATGTTAATCAATGGGATTATACGTATATTATACTACTCTGAAATTGCTTTATATGGAACTTTTATAAATTTGTATAAATTACACGATCATTGGTCACTTGATGCAACATTATTATTATTTCGTTTACTAGCAAAAAAGCTATACAGAAGATAACCTAACCCAACTTGGAGCATCTTCAAAGTTTGTTGGGGGACGCAGCACGATATCGTTTGTTTTATAAACAAATAATTATGTGCTCCCGAATGAAAAGGGCAGAAATTATGTCAAGAAGCGATTTCCTGCTGGAGCATCACCATTGTTTTTCGAGGGTGCAGGTATTCCATTTCAAATTTGAATTTATAAAAACGTCTTCATTGTTTTCTACTCTATCTTTATAGCTCCCACAAGTGGCTTAATTTGTTTTTGAGTATTTAGACTCTAAAAATTGCCCGTTAACTATTGTGCAATTCGATTTATATTATTTTCAGCTTTTATTGAGACCTGTATCTTCCTTTGCAATAATAGCCGAATAATCGGCGAAAGATATTAGTTCACCTGTGATAGTAACAGTAGCCACCTAGGACAACCATAACCTTGTTGGTAAAGAAAGTTGATCACAACCGCATAACAAGGTTTGATTTAAATCTTTAGTTTATTCGTTTTATTACTGTAATAACTTAAACAGAGTTGCCAGAATATGAAATAATAAGTGAAATTATTACTCGTAATTTTTCATTCAAACTTCAGTTCCTTGACACAAGTTATTTCTCTAAGAACTATCATACTTCTAACTACTTTAACCATAGGTAAAAGAATAATACAAAGGAAACTAATATATTGGTTCTTACAATACCCTTACTCAACGTAATAACTCCCTTAACATTTAACTTTCAGTTAAATTCAAGTATTATAAACACATTTCTAGCAAGACCCTTAGTCAATAGTTTGAACATTTGTAGATAAATATTCAACCTTAATTATTTTATTAGCAACTAAGTTATTAATGAAATTAAATCTAACATCTATATATTTATGTTTTTTATGCTACCGTTTAGTAGTCATCAACTGAATACAGGACTGATGGTCTTCGTGAATGAAAAAATGTATGTAAAACCTAGATCAGACAGCAAATTCTTTGGCTGCTTCTGATAATGCTACATATTCGGCTTCTAAAGAGCTTAATTCCCTGATTACTATCTCTATACGTATAAATATACACGTTAACTTAATTTTGATATACTAACATATTCTACGGCCTAATACTATTATGTATTATAGCATTACAATTATTGTAATTATCATTTTTTTTTAATACAGATCACAATTTTTTAATAGGTAGCCAACTTCAGGTACAATAATGATCCTATTACTTCATAAACATGAGTGACACTATGATCAAAACTAGTATCGTTTCATAAAAAACTTCAGACAAAGACAAATTACTTGACTTCATCGGTGTTTTATCTGATTTGCAATCGCTCATATTAAGACGTTGTAGTACGTCGAGAATATAATTCTTTTTATTTAGATACAAACCATTCTCGTGAAGCCTTACATTAATTTCTAAAAATTCTTCCTATAACCCAGATCTTGCATGTCAGAATTTAGGAAATGCCTTGGCGTCCAGTTCACAGTATACTCACAATTCAAGTGTCATCGACAGGTGCTAATAAGACAATAAAAAACGTAAACCTAAAGAAGATGCTGTAATTAGTGAAGCATTGTCATGAAAGCAGTACGATCTACGAAACTTCAGATTTGTGGTTCATGGAGTCAATGGTTATGGGATAGGCGATGTAAACATTTTGATATATAATAGTAAAGAGTGGAAACAATGCTTCAAATGTATTATATATATCTTAAACAAAGTACAATTTGTTTTTTATGGAATAACATTAAACGAGGGAATGGAGGGTCATACTGATTATTGCAAATTTATAAGAAAAGGAAATACAGCTGCAATAAGAAAACGTTCAGGTAAAATGTTTATTATGAAATTTAAGGTTGAAAAATTCAGTAAAGATGATTTATTACGTTACATTGATCTCCGAAGTGGAATAGAAAAATGAGGATTGAATGAAGTTTCTGCCGATAGCGAATTATCCCAACAAACGATATATTGTAGGAATACTATCAAAAATTTCAAGCAAGATCACCCTTTGTTTATGCGTTTCTTGCTTCAACCAAGTAACCTTTCTTGGTGGTTATTTCATGGCTTTGCTGTTCCAACGATTGGCACGAACGGGCATAAAATGATACTTCCAAAAAACAGACTTTGAGAAGTCCTAGAAGTAATCCATGGCGAAGGACGTTTAGGCGTTACGAAGACCTTACGGAAGATACGTGAGCGATTTTATTAACCAGGAAGCAGGAGCGACCTAGAAGGCTGGTAAGTGGACGAATACAACAGTAAAACCCCGGAGTGTCATTAAAGAGAATAGCAATCGGCCTAGCAGGACTATTCCCAATTACAGACTCCGATAACCGATACATGAATTACTTTCGCAAGTGGCCCGAAGCACTATACTAAATCAGGAAGCACACACTGTTGCCAAAAAGCTTGTCAACAGTTGGTTAGTCGATACGGAGTACTAAGGTCCAATTTGTTCAAAGTCACCACAAAAACAAGGACTACACTCTTACATTCACAATCTGGTGGAATGGTTGAACGACTTAAAACTACTCTGAAGGGTAACTTAAGAAGCATCGTCAACGACTACTAAACTGAGTGGGACCGACACATACCACTATTTCTCTTAGCTTAGTCACCCATGATACAAATGAAAGAACACCGGTCAGCATTATTTGGGAAAGAACTTAGGCTGCCAGCGAATAGGATGTAACCGCATAAAAGCCAGATAAAATCGACGAGTCTACTTTGCTGGTTTTATAGGTGATTAACTGTGATTATACAATCCACCAAAACGTTGCAACTGCATGTTTTAAATGGTCCTTGCACCGCTATTTGACTCATCAACGACATTATCACATGTAGGCAACCTACAAATTTGTGAAAAAACGTAAAACCATTACTAAGCTGCCAAAACTGGGCTAGTAACAAATAATGCCGGAATTCTCTAGGACCCACATTCTGGAATGAAATCTTTCCAAAACAAGTCCAACCTTTACAAATAGCTGCTGAGATTGGAAGACATCTAGTTCCAGTTACGAGGCGACAGAAGGCGGAATAAGAAGAGTCAAGAAGCGACTGAGTGGGTAATATAATAGTGAGCGAACGATTAATAATTAATAAAAGTGCTGATAATTAAAGACAGAAAGGTATTTTTTTACGCGGCAATGATAAATTTGCAGTTTTCACAGTTGCAAAACGTGACTTTGAACTGTCTTTTGCAATAACATTTGAAAATATAAACTAAGTTGGATATTTATTATTAATTGGATATAAAATGTTTTTTATGTTCCACTTGCTTAATACATTTATAATCAATTTTTTTTGGCAGCGTTGCCAACGACAATATATTTTTCAATTTTTGCAATTTGCAAGTAATTTTTTACTTTCACAAGATTTGTTAAGTAGTTTCGGAAAAATGAATTTTAATGTTTGAGGTTGCAATTGTTCTATTTATGTCTTTATTTTGTTGAAGAAATAAAACGTTATTTGTATAAAGCAATCCGACTTTCACGAATGTGTATTGTAAAATAAAAATCATTCGTTAGCGTAGAAATCTAGTAATTCCCTACAAATATTACAGCCACGTTAAATCCATGTTCACGTGCTAAATCACGTGTGTGGTTAGCCAATAAACTCGAGAAACGATGATATTGGTTTTGAATTTAATTTATTTAGTTGCACTATAGGGTGTAACAGAAATAAGTTCGGAGCTTACAGGTGGTGGTAGGGCACCATAAAATAAGAAAATTAAGTAAATGCTTGTATGTCCGAAAGTCCACCGTTTTCAAGAAGAACGTAGTTGAAAGTACAGATAAATTCAATTCCGGCCGATAATGCAATGTCTCATTCAATCAGCTGGTAATTAGCAACATCACTGCCGTGATTCTTTTGTATTTTTTTGCTCATGTATTGTTTATTTGTATGATTATGTAAATTAAATGTGATTCAACATATTTATGGTACCCACCAACTCAATCTCTATGTGCAGTAGTACAGTCTTTGCAGTAGGTCAGTTATGTCACTGTAGAACAGTTGTTATTTACCGGTTTGAACCATTTGACCGGTCTAGAAGACAACCCCTAAAATAATTAATGTGAAATTACAGGGAACGTTAACTTCTCTCATGTGATAGCCTGGCAAATTTTAAAGGAAACATGCTGCATCCTTATCATTTGCGACAAATGCAAGCCTTACTTAAAACTGACTTTCAGTAGCTTCAAAGAAAATTGCTGCAAAGCCTCATTTTTTCCACACTAATTACTATTAGTGTAAGTGAAGATGCAACTGCAAATGAGACACATTAAATTCCAATGTTTTTGGGCTACTCAAAAATTATTTCGGTAAACATCCCAAAGCCTTTCTAGAGTCCTCTGTTCTCCTATTCTTTCTAATACCTCTTCATTTCTAACTTTCTCTATCCACGGAGGATACCGTCACAGGATCATTCGCCTGTAACACCACATTCGAACGCTTCTAATCTTTTCTTTTCCGCAGCGTCCAGTGTCCATGTTTCGCACCCGTACAGCGCCGTGCTCCAAACATACACCTTTAACAACCTTTCCTGACTTATCTGACTTTCTAGATACCTAAAATCGGTCACTTCTTCTAATTTTTCATCTCCTATCTTTATATTCGCTCTTTCTTTACTTTTTCTTCCCTTGCATACCAGTATTTTTGTTTTACTTTTATTTATTTTTATACAGTAATGTTCTGTCAATACCGCTTCCGTTTTATTTAAAGCTATCTTATCTATCTAACTCCTCCTTGCTAGATACTTGTTTACTTATTTCTGTAATATCTTGTTGAAATTGTAAAGTTGCGGTGTAATTAATGACAGTTCATTCTATGATAATAATTATGAAAGGTTTCTACAATTGTCTGCATTTTATGCATAATATATTAACTAATTATTTTAGTTTAATTATTCTTTATTTATCCTGATAATTAATCAACTAGTTTATAAAGTATATAAGTAAAAATACGTACTTCCTCTTTACTCCATCGTCCTTTATTGATTGTTTTCTTTGGTCTCACTTGTTTTATATCGTCGGTATTGCCTGATTCATCAGAATCTTCATTACCACTGTCTTCACTTTCTTCCTTTAAATTTCTGAAACAGAAAGACATTTGTATTAAATCTTTAAAACACGGCATCAGTAGTTTTCTCATAAAATATACTGATTAAAATATTGTACTATTACGTTATGCACCAAATGAAAACATTCTTACATAGCAAGTTAAAGTAATTTGTTTATGTCTGGTAGAAACATTCCGCCTCTTCTGTAGTAACAAAGGGTAAAATAAGTCCATATGATGATGCGCGTACCACCTTTAGTAAACGAATATGAGACTAAACAGATTGTTTGTGTCTTAGAATCTACGTTGGAAATTATTATTTAGTTTGTTAAGGGACAAATACGCATTCGTGGAGATAAAAAAATTAATTCCCAAAACAGAAATCAAGAGAGAACCGGAAAAGTAACAGAAAAGTAACAAAACAGAAGTTTAAACTGTAGATTGTCAAAGGTTCGGTTTAGTTAAACTACATTTAAACTTAAGTTTGTACCGTAAACGTCGTGACCCTTACAAAATAAGAGGCAAATACAAAAGATGTGTTGCAGATGTTTTATGATGTATCGAAGAAAATGTTTTCGTTTCGTTGCGTTGCGATTCTCGACATTAGGTATAATAAAAAAATTAATAAATACATAGAATTAAAAATATTTTGATAATTTGTTGTCATTTCTTCCCCACAAACAATCATATAAAGTAAAAAATCAAGCTATGTATGGGGCAAAGGTTTTTTTATTTTATACTATCTATTATAACTTACAGCGTAGGTGGAAATAGCGCATAAATTCATTGCGAGAAGTGGTTCAACGGCTGGAGGTCATGAAATGTAAATACCAGAATTAAAAGTGAAATTCAAAAAATAATCATGACAAAAAAACGAATTTTATAAAACTGAAGGAGGATTTTTAGCAAAATGTCTTCCATTTCTCGCACAAATTAAAATTTGAAATAATAACAACAAAACAATAATAATAATAACAAAAATGCTACAATAATGTCGCCTTGATCGCTAATAAAAGCATGCTAAATTGCTATAAATTTTGATCATACAATACACTCTTGAAAATTTACTTATCAGAGCAACGAAAAGTTATAATTTTCAATTGAAACTACACCTATCTGCCGATTAGGTTAATTGACAGTTTAAACTTCAGTTTAATCTTAATCGGAATCTATACAACAATACTATTTACTGTAATGTACCATCATGTTATGTACACTCTGTATGTCAAGTTTTGGGTTGTTAGCACAAATAATTGTGTATTTTATTTGTAATTATTATGTAGTTTTTTCATAATGTATTCTAAATATTTCTGAAGAAAGTTTCATTAAAGTACACAAGTTATATTTACTATTGTCATAAGATAATGTCATTATCAAAATGATCATTAATTAATTTGTAAATAACTAACATCCGTTTAGTCCATTTCTCTGGTGAACAACAAATAATGAATTTTCCTATAATTGTAATAAAAAATCTACGTCATCAATCGACATAATAAAAACCCCCGACCAGTTTATGAAAGCATTAATTATTATTAGAATATTAGCATTTGCATTAGCATCAGTTATAGTTCGACAGTTGATAATTCCAATAAGTTTTATGTAATAAGTGTTCAATATAATATAAAAAAACGTCCAAGTGGCTTTACTTCAAATTCTCCCATTACATTACATTAAATTCTGGTTAGCTGTAATCTTCAGTTTAAACTGCACCTATAGAACTGGCTTTTAAGGTTGTCTTTACGTAAGCTATAATAGGGGTGCGAAATTTTCCAAGCTAGTACAAATCTAATAGGAAAAAAATAAAACCGGCCAAGTGCGAGTCGAACTCACGCACGAAGGATCCCGTAAAAAAAATTTCCAAATACTTTTTTTGACATACCGCGATCAGCTTTATTAATATAGTTAACTACGTATAGCGAGCAAGCAAACGGGTCTAATATGTACTGATTATCCAAATTGTATTTAGTATTTACTTAGTATTTGTTCTTATAGCGGCAACAGAAATACATCATCTGTAAAAATTTCAACTGTCGAAGTATCACGGTTCATGAAATACAGCCTGGTGACGGACGGACGGACAGCGGAGCCTTACATTTAGTAATGGGGTCCCGCCCGTCCAGGCAGCAATTGTTCGAAAATACGTATTTATGCTTTGATAAGATAGTATGCTAGACTTTTGTTGGAATCACTTCCAAAAAGCATAAAGAAAGATAGTTTTACTGTGTGGACTTGTAAAACTGTGAGCTTAACTTTTTTTAAAGAAAAAGGGAGAGAAATCAAAAAATCCCGTTTCCTTCAACAAATTGCGGGATACCTCCGAAACTGTTCACTTAGGAGAAGTCATTACGAAGAAAAGTTTTCGTAATTAAATTTTCTATAAGGTGCAATTTTTTGAAAAACACAAAATTATAGACACCACAATAACAATAATAATTTTATCAGACTACACTTCTATTGATCAAATACAAGACAAACTAAAACTAAATAAAGTTTTTCTGGATGATTGCATCAAAAAGCCAGACGCACACGAATTTCCAAACATTGAATTTGTTAAGGTAGTGGGAAACCATTTTAAAATTAAATAAATAAACATTTCATAACTGATATGTGTTTTCTTTTTAAAATTATTTTATCTTTAATTTGCTGAAGTACTGAAGTGCACTATAAATATATATTTATTTTGTAAGTAGTCGTTAACTTAATTATCGGAGCTGATATGAACGGGAGGGAACTAGGCTAGTATCCGGGAGGGAATTCGTCTATCTATACTTTAACCAAATTAAACTACCTGCGGGAGGGAATTCGGCATCACCGTTGTAATATTATCATGCAAAAACTATTTTAGATAAAATGTGGTGTGATTATTTATCATAATACAATGTTTTCTTTAGCCAAGTATAAAACTCTTAGCAGTAATGTAAATATATGACATTTATCTAATGTAAAACATTAATTTTGTGATTTGCAAACAATTGCACCTTATAGGAAATTTAATTACGAAAATTTTCCTTCCCCATGACTTTTTTCTTAAGTCAACAGTTTCTGAGATGCAACAATTTAATAAAAAAAACGGAATTTTTTGCATTTCGTGAATAAAAGTCAAGTCGCTTGCGTGCACAAGAAATATTATGCCCTTTTCCATATGATACAGGATTAGTAAATTACAACAAAATTATTAGTTTCAATTCAAAACATGTTAATTTAGTTAGAAACAAACACGTAAAATTAAATAAATGTGTAGTATAATCGGCAAATTAGCATAGGCCTCCCACAATTTGTTTAATTTATACAGGGTGTTACTGAAATAAGTAGTTCTGGAGGGTGTTGTAGATGCAATAGGGAATTGCATAGTGAGTACAGCAGGGTGATTAAAGGACAAAAAAAATTGTTAGAAAATCAGCTGCAATCTGACGCCAGTCCTGGGCGTGCATTACCAACTCACAGAGAAATTGCGATAACCTACATAAAAGACGCGTCTATAAATTTGACGGCTGTCGGATCATTAGTTTGTGAATTATAGCATTTTTAGTGAAGCAACTTTTGTTATTGTGAAAAAAATGGATAAAAAGGAATTTCGCGTGTTGATAAAATATTGCTTTTTGAAGGGAAAAAATACAGTTGAAGCAAAAACTTGGCTTGATAACGAATTTCCGGACACTGCCCCAGGAAAATCAACCATCAATGATTGGTACGCTAAGTTTAGACGTGGTGAAATGAGCACCGAAGACGGTGAACGCAGTGGACGCCCAAAAGAGGCTGTTACGGACGAAAACATTAAAAAAATCCACAAAATGATTTTGAATGACCGTAAATTGAAATTGAATGAAATAGCAGACACATACAGATATCAACGGAACGTATACATCACATCATTCACGAATATTTGGGTATGAGAAAGCTCTGTGGAAAGTGGGTGCCGCGCGAGCTCACTTTTGACCAAAAACAACGACGAGTTGATGATTCAGAGCAGTGTTTGAAGATGATCACGCGTAATAAACCCGAGTTTTTGCATCGATATGTGACAATGGTTGAAACATGGCTCCATCATTTCACTCCGAAGTCCAATCGACAGTCATCGGAGTGGACTGCACACGATGAACCCGCTCCAAAGCGTGCAAAAACGCAACAGTCGGCTGGCAAGGTTATGGCGTCTGTATTTTGGGATGCGCGTGGAATAATTTTCATTGACTACCCTTGAAAAAGGAAGGACCATCAACAGCGACTATTACATAGCGTTATTGGACCGTTTGAAGGACGAAATCGCCGAGAAACGACCGCATTTGCAGAAAAAGAAAGTCCTGCTTCACCAAGACAATGCACCGTCTCACAAATCAGTGAAAACGATGGCAAAAATTCATGAATTGGGCTTCGAATTGCTTCCGCATCCACCGTATTCTCCAGATCTGGCCCCCAGCGATTACTTCCTGTTCTCAGATCTCAAAAGAATGCTCGTTGGGAAAAAATTTTCGTCGAATGAAGAGGTGATCGCCGAAACTGAGGCCTATTTTGAAGCAAAGGACAAATCGTCCTACAAAAATGGTATCGAAAAGTTGGAGGATCGCTATAATCAGTGTATCACCCTTGAAGGGAATTATGTTGAATAAAAAAAACGAATTTTGCAAAAAAAATGTGTTTTACTATTTTAGGCCGGGGACTTTTCAATTGACCTGTTATACTAAATATCAACAGCTTGTTACTGTGCTACCACACATAACAATAATAAAAACATGAAAGAAAAAATTAACGTTACGTACTCAAACATTAATGTTCTCTGAATAGGAAATCGTAATTTTATTAAATATCCAAACCACTACCGTACGCACACACGCACGCACCTCCGGCCATTAGGACGCCAAGGTACAAAATCAGTACGTCTAATACAGGGTCGTAGAAATGTCGTATTTACCTGTGTGATCCTACTAGGGCCCAACTGGCCCTTGTCTGTACTTTCAAATACGTATTTTTCGAAAATGGTGGACTTTCAAAGCACCAAACATTTACTTGCATTACATTTCTTGTTTTATAGTTCTTATCACTTCCTGCAAGCTTGCTACTTCTTTCAGAAACATCCTGTATATACATATGAAAAGGTACATACTTAATTAACAAAATCATGTGAATCCACTCAGGTTTTACAATACACTGTAACGATTGGTTTTTACACATAAGTTTCATTTCCATATCTACCTAATGTTTGTAAAGTTTCAATTATTCTTCGTCAACCCAATCTTTTCATTTTACTTATGTCGTTAGTAAGTTTAAAATCCTTACGTTAACAGTGCGAATCTCTTTGTAATTCAGTAAACATCAGTGTTAAGTAAATATCAGTCTAAAATTGCGAAAAAGAAATAAATTTTATATTATTTAGCATCACTTATGAATCAGGTCCTGCGACACATCAAATGATTTGTAATGTCACCATTAGAAGAGGTAAATAATAGAGGCAACGTATGTATATGATGCATACGGCGAAAAATACACTGGAGGAGATATTTCCCAAAAAGGAAAAAAAAATTCTCCACTAATTATTAAATTAAGAAATGATGCTCTCACATCTCAAATTGTGGATAACGAAATTCAGAATCAGCATATTATTTTACTACACTACCAAAAATAAAATTGCGTTCTAACGGAAATGTTAATTTTCGAAGGAAAAATAGCTTCGTTGACTGGGCTAACATGTACCTATGTCTTCATAAAATATTAAAATTTATAACAGGATGGCATATAAGACAAATTATGAACAACTAACTTTTCAACTAGGACACTTTTATTACATGATAGGAGTAAACTACGTCATGCAAGTCATCGTTTTAAGTCCCGAACAAGATGGTCTTGTATTTGTGCAAATTTTAATTCATTTTAACTAAACACGTTTAACCTTGTTAGCAATAGAGATTTCGAAACATATATACCCCCACCCCCAATAGTGCTCCCTCTAGCCGATCATTTTTCAATCTTAAGAGGAAAAAGGCTAATAGAACAAATACGTCACTCTTATAAATTATCTTTGCAAATTTCTCCTTCTTTGAACTTGTTAATAATTATTGCTGGTGTTTATGTGCCAATTTGAAACATTCGCACATTTTTCTAGGTACCATTTCGAATTTAATGAGCCTTGCTCATGTATTTACAAGCGGTATCAAAAATTAACAGAGAATAAGTAGTTGGAACTTGGAAATTAGACGATTAGATCAATTTGGAAATAGGGCCGTAAAACGGAACAGTGATACGTATTCTAATAAAACAGGTCAAGTTCAATCTTAACATACCTAGCTATGTGACGTCTTCACTTATGAATTCACAAACGCCAAAAGAGATATTATTGCTCATTATTATTAAACTGCCAATCACATTCATTTGAAAAAGAAAAAGTTAGAAGCGATCGAAATGTGGTGTTACAGGCGAATGATGAGGATACCGTGGATAGAGAAGGTTAGAATTGAAGAGGTATTAAAAAGAATAGGAGAACAGAAGGAAGTCAATAAGAAATAGGTGAAGTAGGTTGGTAGGACACCTTCTCAGGCATAAAGGTCTAGTCAGAGACATATTTGAGGCAGAAACGAGAGTTAGGAGGGGGTAGAGGTAGATCTAGATTAGATTACTGTTCGCAAATAGTTAAGGATGTGGGTTGTTCTAGTTTTAGATGCGAAGATTAGCTCAGGATAGGAAATAGTGGAGGTGCCTGTCCAGCTAGTCTTAGGACTGTGACCTTATGATAATGATGATGAGAAAAATCTAAACCTTCAAATTATTCCAGTTCAAATGGTGTTATGTATAAAAAGAAAATACTTGTAACTTTATAATGTACCTGTTTAACAAACCCGATTTTAAACAAATCATATAAATTTAAAACGTAACCTGATTGTACTTCTTATAATTTCAATTTTTCATTTGTTACTACCAAGAGGCCATTTTGACGTTTTTTTGTAATTGTATAAAGAAATTGACAGATTCTGAATTTTCTTATTGAGCTTTATATGTAGATCTATCTTTTTACTAGCTGCATTTGTCATCTAAAACTTTTTTTTTCAAGTTCTTAATTTTCTTATTTACGAAAAACTAATTTTCTCAGCTTTGTGCATCATTTAAGCAATGCCTTAACCAATTATAGTATTATGTTTAACTTTAACTGAGACATTCTATGAATTCATTATTTCTATAACCCTATTAAGTAACCTGGTAATTTATGAAGTCATAAAATGTCTCAGTTGAACAGACTATAAAAATGTCAACAAAGCAGAATAGAAGATGATATCTTGTATTTTTCGACAAAACACAAATTTGATTACAAGGGTTGAAAAATGAGACAAATTCTGAGTTCGCATGTTTTAGATGCACTAATAGTATCGTTTCCAATACATCAGATAGTTGCAAGGATTTCGAAATCTGTGAATTTTTTTGATAATGAGTAGTGCATGTCAATCAATAATACAAAGCTAGATGACAGTAATACCTCAGAAACCTACACAACAAAAAACAACTAATTGTACCTATTTGCTCCCCAAGAAATATAAAAAATCTGCTTATTTTTTATCAACCCCTCAAGTATGTTCACAGTTACCTACTACAAAAAAGAAACAGATCGTCACTATTAAGTAATAGGAAATCTGGTATGGATTTTAGATTAACAAATGTCGATTTTAAAGTTTAAAGAAAACAGTAGCTCTGATATGTAGTTGTTTAAGCCGAGATTTAATTACGTGCCTCCGCTGCCGGCAATGGCTCCCACAAATTAAACTAATGGTTACCGACACGACGCATCATGATCAAGACCTAGTTATAACCCATACGGTCCATGGCGATAATACACAGAATATACTGAAACAATGATTCAATTTTTGCATGGAATGCGGGCGATTTGGTTCTCAGTTGATTCAATACGTTTTTTTGTCGTATTTTGTTTCTTCTCTCAGTGGAGGCTCAGCCTAATTTTTAATGAATTATTAAGGGACAAAGTGTACCTTTATTTAAAAACGTAATTAACAAAATAAACAGAATAGCCGCCATTTACAAATATTTGAATTTAAAAAAAACAAAAGAATAAAACAAAAATTTTTCAGGAATAGAAAACTAACTTAACATACGTTTCTTTTAGAGTTGACCTTCTCTAACAAAAGAAGGCCAGGTATAATCTTTACCCTTGAATTTATGTATATACATATATTATGTCGGATAAAAATATTTTTTTCTCTTATACCTGGGTACCTCTATACTTACGATTAATAAATATAAATTTTCTTTTTTTGTCGATTTCTTTAAATGGACCTCTTAAATTCTTACAATATACTTATTAAAAAGTAATTTTTTACATATTTAAAGCCAGTACGCGATTACATAAAACAAATACATGTCTGCATTTTTATTAAATCAGTACAGCAATGAGTTTTCATATAATTTTGGTGCTCTTCATAGATTATATACGTATATTAACTACAAGACAAGACCTCAATCCCCAAATATTTAAAAGCAAGAAATAAAAGCGAATATAGGAGAATACATGGATCAAAAGCCTTATGCATAGATACGCATTACAATGTGAACCTTTGAATCTCCCCAGGTAAATTGTATAGCAAAAATAGGGCACAATAAAATTCCCATAGGGCGACAGCGATGGGAAAAGGCTACAAGGGTGTTGCGTGATGAGACGGACAAGAGGCGAATCGGTATACATCACTAAAATAATCACATGTTCTAGCCATTATTTAAAAAAAAAATGAGCCGGAAATTCCGGTTTATACTTATACAAAGAATACTTGAAAAAAGAGAAGCTAAAATGTATATGTACGTAATTATGATAATAAATTAATTTTTAATTTACACATTTACGCATGAAGAAATCGATACTTGACATAACCAAAAAAAAATTATTTTATTCTTTAACTTAATAGAAGTACAACAAATAAGTAGCCAGGAATAGTCGCTAATTATGAAACGAATAAAGATGCCGAGTACTCTGCAGTGCCGGATAATTCTGCCAAAGAAAAAAGAGAAAACCAACACCACCAACCACCAATGATTAAAATTAATTTTTTTGAAATAAAATCATGATTAATTTAAGAAAATGAGGTTAGTTGGACATTTAAAAATGTATTTAGTCATAAACAAAGTAAAACTTAGAAACATTTTTATGTTAATATTTATTATTTACTATAATAATTAAAGAAGGATTTAACTGCTTTTAACAAAAAGACAACTTTAAAAAGAAAATTAATACACAAAAGAGAACTGTAGGTACACTGTTAAAAAATATTGTAAATTTACAACATAAATGTACTTACAGGAGAATTACAATTCTGAGTATAGTGATTTAAAATTACAATACAACTTTAGGAAATTCTTGTAATCATAAAACACGTATTGTAATTTTGCTAATTATGTTGTACTTGCTTTGAAACAAGAAATATGGGAAATTTATTAGGCAAGTAGGTCATGTATGTGGCCTGCATATAATACGTATATATAATCATAAACAAAGTTACAAATATTAACTGATGGCACTACTTTGAATTGTTTTCATATTATCTATGTAGGTACATACATATGTATAGATTATACCTATTTAAAAATTTCTGTAAGGCAAGAGGATATTTTTTTGCAAACAAACTAAAATACTTTTTCCTACGGATAATAATCATTGTAAAAATTGTTTTAAATAATTTAAATAGATGCATTCTAGATATAACTATCCCCTTTTTAACGAAAAAAGTAAAATAAAATAACGTCTGTAATGACCGAATGATTGATTGAATATTTTGGTACCCGTATATTCAGAAGAATATAATATTAGTTGATGTAGACTAGGTACATAAAAATTAAAGAAAAACATAAAACCCAACAAACAATAAAAAATTATGATGGATGGTCGCGAATGAAAAACAATGTTGAGCCGTACACACATTCGAATGATCTTGAAGAATATAATTTGTGCAAGGATAAGCGATATGCGGTGATAAAAGAGGCCGCCAAGTAAGAATCAAATGCATCAGTTATAGACGAATCTAAGTCCTTTATCTGAAATAACGTGTCATATCCGCAGAGTGAATTAAAATAGTGTTTTTTATGAAAACAATAACTACTATCGGATTATCTATTATCTACCTACTACAAAAAGGAAACCACTCTTATTTCAGCGAAAAATGTAAGTAATTTTCTTAATACCTATTTACATGTAGTTAAATAATTACTTTACAGAAATCGAAGAATCATGTTTTATAGAGTTTTGCAGTTATTCAAATTTGCCATTAAATAATTACGTCATACATACCTAACATTCCAATTCACATTTATAACATCTATGAAAAGTCATGTACTTCACTTTGATTACAAACAATATTTCTCCAAATGTTCATAATCTCTCAGATGACAAAATTATTGGTAATGTTTCCCTTGGACACATAAGTGTAATGATTTTAAGGAAATGATCAAAATTTAACGATTTAAACATTTAAATATAAACAAATCGAAGTTCCAATGGAAACAATTCAAAGGTGTGTACCAGATGACTGATGTTCTATTTTATATGAAAAATAGTACACACTCATCACGTCACAACAAAAATAAGTAGTAGTTAATACATTTTACAAAATTCTTTTAGCCATACAATTCATGACAGCCAAAGGGGTGTATATGAAGTGCTAGCTTAGGGTGCTCTAGAATCTAGACATTTGATCCGCTTCTGCCTCTACACATTCACTAACTACAATTCATTCTAGTAGCTGTTAAATTTTTTTGTAGTATTTTTACAAAAAAGTGTAGGAAGTTTTAACTTAAAAACGATTTTGTAGTAACCCGACTGGAAATTAGTTCAGAGCACCCGGATTATGATCAGATGCGGATCAGATTTTCCGTAATACGGGCATCAGTACTCTATCCGTTGATCCACCCATCTGATCAGTTTCTGATCAGAGTACAGTACTCTATTCGTTGATCCACCGATCTGATCAGTTTCTGATCANTAACTAACAGTTGTTGTTAAAGCTTATTGAAATATATGTGTATTCATTTTGGCATTTTACCCATCCTACTGTTGACTTTTCATTTACAAGCAATTTATAAGCGAAGTTTCTTTATTTAATGAGTCTCATTTCGGCACATCCAGCATGGTTCGCAAAGCAACAAAATAAATCTTAGTAGCTTAATTTGCCAACAAATTATACAGTAGATTAAGTCATAGTAATTAGAAATACATACACTAACGTAATACATCTACATATAAGTTGTAAATGGTGATCCATAAGTACCTATTGATTGCACTAAACACTTGATCAATTTTTTTATTGTTAGTGAAGGTATAGTAGATATATAGAATCTAAACTAGTAAATTACATTACTATCATGTTACTTGCTTCTTATGACAGGAGATACGCGTTGTTGCTACCATTATCTAGTAGCTTCCTGTAGTTATTAACCCTTTTCCGTTTTGTCCCTTACATGAAATAGTAGGAACAAAAGACAAAATAACAGACAACTGAGGCAATTTACTTTACATTCGGCGTTCTTTGTAAATCGAAACTTACTTTTTTACTAGTAACACAATAATATATATAATTAGCTTTTAGATGAAAATGAAAAACATGTTTAATACAGCATACACATAAACAATCGCGACGTTATTATAGGCCAGGGCATAGAGCTTTCAAAATGCAATAATTAATAACAGGAAACGAACTATGTAAAAAACGCAGAAAATGCAAAAAAATTCGTTAGTGTAAGAAAACAATGTTTAGTCACATTACTAAATAATTATTAAAAATACCAAACAACTGTTTGGTAATATTACAAAAATGTGTTGTAATAATCCTTTGGTAAAAAATTGTAGTAAAATTACAATATTGATGTATTATTACAAAACCGGTTTTATGTTAAAACTTTTTTGTAAAATTACAACAAAAATTTTTAACAGAGTACCTAAAGAAAAACACAAGTTTGTTTTTTATATCTGAATATACGAATGAGTACACTATAAATAGTTGGAATTGTTAGAAAATAAGAAATTCTAAGTGATATAAATGTGAGATTGTTTGTTTGTTTGCTACTATTTCACGCCGTAACTATTCAACCGATCATTATCACATTTTGTACACACATTGTCAGAGGTTCAAAAAAGAACATAGGGTACCTTTTATCCACAAGAACAATAGGAATAGAAATTAGAAAGATTCGTTTTATGTGGTCATCGATGATCTTTAACACGTATTTATATGTTTGGTGCGTGTATTTGTTAGTATGCTTTTAATAGCAATAAATTGTTAACGTTTATACGGTTCACTAATTATTTAATCACCTACAATAACAAAACATTTATTCTTTAAACATATTGGTGGTACGAATGATGAGGATACCGTGGATAGAGAAGGTTAGAGGACTCTATGTAAGTCAATAAGAAATAGGCGAGATAGGCTAGACACCTCAGGCACGAAGGTCTAGTCAGAGACATTTTAGAGGCAGAAACAGAAGTTAGGAGGGGTAGAGGTAGACCTAGATTAGATTACTGTTCGCTAATAGTTAAGGCTATGGGTTGTTCTAGTTTTAGGGAAATGCGAAAATTAGCTTAGGATAGGATAGAGTGGAGGTACGTGTCCAACCAGTCTTAGAACTGACGACCTTATGATGATGATGATATTATACGGTACTTACACTAACTGCTGTATAATGGAGGGAAATGTTCGATGGTTGCTTAATTATCTGACTGAGATCCTCCTGTGAATTGTCGTTGTCATCAAGCAGGGTAAAAAATGTATTATAGAATTAATTTAAGAAAAAACTTTTTATCTACCGTTTTTATATTGCATTGTAAAAGTTGTACGAATTGTATTAAAATTATGAACAATCGAAAAACTATACATATTTATACGTGGGAGAGGGTAGATGAACTATTCATCAGAGTACATATTGATTATGCGGAACCATGTTACTGTTATTATTTCATTCTGGTAGACGCTTACACCCGCTGGCTAGAAATACATTTAACCAAGGATGATTTCCACAACTACAATTAATATATGTCGAGAAATATTTTTCAGATTTGCTATCCCGATTTATTTAATTAGTACTCAATTTACTTTCCATGATTTCGAACTATTTCTTAAACAAAATGGCATAAAACATATTTTAAGTGCACCGTATCATCCAGCCATAAACGTGCAAATTTTAAAAGAGGCGATTCGTGAAAGTTACCCTGAACCAAAGGAGAGGCGAAAAGTAATAGCTAATATTATTACAATACAGAAAAATGCCACATAGCATTACTAAAAGATCACCTTCTAGTTTAATGCTTGGTAGAGAAATTCGTTCTTTTTATATAGAGGATGGAGCTCCTGTATGAGAATACTTGCACAGTAATAAATGGAGTTTCTAGGCACTTTACATTACATGGTCAGATTGGATGATGGCAGACTCTGGAAGCGGCATGTGGGAGATGATGTACTAGTAGATGCATATGGTGTGAATGATAATAGACGTGTCACTGGCGAAATAATTACGCAGACTTCCCCATATACTTTTGATTCTAATAAATTAAAGAAGCGACACAGCGATTAGATAATTAAATCAGCTTTGCGAAGCTCTCTCAGGCTCAATATAAAAGCAGCGGGAGGGTTCTAATGTATGATTAATTGTAACCTCAAGATTGTGACTGCCGCGCAACGGGAGAGTCCTCGAGTTGTGGTGGATAGTTCTGTATAACTAACAGTTGTTGTTAAAGCTTATTGAAATATATGTGTATTCATTTTGGCATTTTACCCATCCTACTGTTGACTTTTCATTTACAAGCAATTTATAAGCGAAGTTTCTTTATTTAATGAGTCTCATTTCGGCACATCCAGCATGGTTCGCAAAGCAACAAAATAAATCTTAGTAGCTTAATTTGCCAACAAATTATACAGTAGATTAAGTCATAGTAATTAGAAATACATACACTAACGTAATACATCTACATATAAGTTGTAAATGGTGATCCATAAGTACCTATTGATTGCACTAAACACTTGATCAATTTTTTTATTGTTAGTGAAGGTATAGTAGATATATAGAATCTAAACTAGTAAATTACATTACTATCATGTTACTTGCTTCTTATGACAGGAGATACGCGTTGTTGCTACCATTATCTAGTAGCTTCCTGTAGTTATTAACCCTTTTCCGTTTTGTCCCTTACATGAAATAGTAGGAACAAAAGACAAAATAACAGACAACTGAGGCAATTTACTTTACATTCGGCGTTCTTTGTAAATCGAAACTTACTTTTTTACTAGTAACACAATAATATATATAATTAGCTTTTAGATGAAAATGAAAAACATGTTTAATACAGCATACACATAAACAATCGCGACGTTATTATAGGCCAGGGCATAGAGCTTTCAAAATGCAATAATTAATAACAGGAAACGAACTATGTAAAAAACGCAGAAAATGCAAAAAAATTCGTTAGTGTAAGAAACCGATAAAATAACTTTCGTTTTTAATTTTGAAGTTTTAGTTTCTATTTTGCTGGGGATGATAGCTGTAAATGTATTCCTTATGTGATTGCAAACTAGATTCTGACGGACTTATAGTTTTTGAGTAATAGCTAATTGAAATTTTTAAGAGTTTATTTTCAAAGACTCACCCTTGCTCTAAACGGTGATGGCGAATTCCCTCCCGCAGGTAGTTTTGGTTAAAATATAGATAGTCGAATTCCCTCCCGGGTACTAGTCGAGTTCCCTCCCGTTCATATCAGCTCCGATAATTTAAGTTAACGACTACTTACCGATTTTATTTATCGAAAATAAATATATATTTATAGTGCACTTCAGTACTTCAGTAAATTAAAGATAAAATAATTTCAGAAAGAAAACACATATCAGTTATGAAATGTTTATTTATTTAATTTTAAAATGGTTTCCCACTACCTTAACAAATTCAATGTTTGGAAATTCGTGTGCGTCTAGCTTTTTGATGCAATCATCTAGGAAAACTTTATTAGTTTTAGTTTGTCTTGTTAACAATTTTTTAAAATTAGATGAAACACTTCGTATTTTAACATAAATTTCACATTGAAAATCTAGTATCATCCGCCGCCGTTTGGGAGGCAATTAATGTATAATTGGGAGGGAATTCGACATACCGAAAATTTTAACCCTAATTAAAAACAGGTATATGGGAGGGAACTAGGCATTATCCGCTCTAAATCAAGTCCAATCGAAATTCGTATATTTCAATTTTTCTTTATATTGCCGCTAAAATTGTTTAAAGGATGTTTGAAGGTTGAGTGTTTCGTTCGAAATTGCTTTGAAGTCGCATAGAAATTGAAGTGGTGGGGGAATTGCGTCACCGGCAGGGAAGGCTTTGTTTTCGCGCCACGGGTGCTACGAGCGTAGACCATGTGGTTTCCCTATTATTTTAACTCCTATACAACTTTAGCGCAATGTCAAACGAAACAGTCAACTTTCAAACACCGTTTGAACAATTTTAGCGGCAGTATAACGAAAAATTGAAATAGTCGATTTTTAAATAATCGTTTAGTTTTTATATCCCTGATGCGAACTTTGATTGATTTAGAGCAAGAGTGAGCCTTTGAAAATAAACCCTTAAAATTTCAATTTAATTTAAAAAATTTGAATACTACGACACTCGAGACTAGTTTTTTTAGAATATGAATTAATTGTACATTACACTAGAGAAGAATCATATGGTCTTTAATTTAATCAAAGCTGTGCTAATATTTTTCGTACTGAATTTTCAGGCAAAGTATTTAATTTTTGAATATTTTCTTATAATTACCTACTTCTAAACGATGCAAGTTGGTGAGAAAAAATTATGTCCGCTGTACCACTGTACCTGTTATTGTTAAAATAAAAGTATTAATTGAATTAACTAATTCATTGGTGTTTATATCAGAGTAGGTACTCGGCAAAAAATTGTATCTATATGAATAAGTGATATTTTTATATAACGAATTTTTTTTTTAATGTAGAAAAGAGAAATAATTTTCATAAAATATTTTTTATACTTTAAAACCACGCATACAGTTGAGATAAACGTCTTTAATTTTTTGTGCGGGCAAATCTTCAAAACGATTGACCCGTTTTCGATGGGACTTTTTTGTCTTTAAGATAGTGGGTATCCAGGGTGTTCAGACACCCCCGAAATTTTTTAACAATAAGTGTTTCGATTAATAATTTCAATGAGACTAGACTTATAATAGGTTCACGGTGACTAGGAATATTTATACCTACACTCACTGTAAAAGAATAAAAAATTAAACTTTTAATATTATTTTTTCTCAAATAAAAATTACTAAAACTGTAAGTAAAATTCAAATATATAGAACTAGACCGAAATACGACGAAGTTGCTGAGGCTTCGTTAGCGCAATTGGACAACGCATTTCTATTAGAGAAGGGAAAGGTTCCCGATTTGAGCCCGGGCTAAGGTAATTTTTTCATCATATTATTGATTCATGAACATCTAAATTAATTTATTAATAGTGAAAATTAACTTAATTAGTCTNTCAAAAACTATAAGTCCGTCAGATCCCAGTTTACAGCCTTATAATAAATACACTTACTTTCTATCATCGCCAGCAAAATGGAAACCTAAACTTCAAAATTAAAAAGTTGTGAATTGTTGCAAAAACAATAACTGTTTTTGACATTTTTCTTAACAAAAAAAGCTCGAATTAAGTTCATTTGCAGCATACATTGAAGATATATTAATTTTCTACAACTTTTGTACGGTAGTCAATTCAAATTACTCCATGGTTTTCGACGTAGATAGGAAAAACGATTTTTTTTAGATTTTCTGCGGCTTTTCCGACGCCATTGTTTTAGACAAATAACTGAGTGTTATAATTTAGTACATTTTGTTCCCTGGATCGTTTCCTACAACCCTGCATAGTTCGTTTTCTGTTATTAATTATCGCAAAAATGACTACATTTAATGCTTTATTCCCTAACCTATTACTGACATTTATTATTAATATAATAATTAACTGTATCTACGCTACACCCGACGCTCATGTGCTTGTGAAAAATCACCTTTTTACCGGTCATGCTGTGCTGAATAGTACACCAAACCAATTATCGTATCTGCGTCTGGCAGAGCGTGTAGGATGTGGCTGACTAAATTCGACGTTTTACAACAGCAAATGCCAACAAACAAATTTGCAAGAACTAAACGGCGCAATGGATGGAGTGTGCTGCATAGCCGGTCCAGACAATATTACCGGGAGATCTAGCCTGGACACTCATCCCTTCTACTCTACCACGTCATAACTATCGAAGCTAGTACCGCAATTCCCTAACACTTACATTTAGTTCACTCCAGTTTTATACAGAATACATTATATTCGCCACAAAAAACTACTACCTGCCATCACAATTCAAGCGTTTATGATATTGTTGATTCATTCCGATAATAATAGAGACAATATTGTTGATTTATTTCATATTTCCATGTTATAATATGATTTTATATAAAATTTTTTTAAACAAACTATAATAATAACCAGTGTGGTTTCAAATCAAATCAAAGAACTCGAAGGTGCACATTTGTTTGAATTGCTAAACAGTTCTCGGTATATAGTTAAAAAGAAAAAAAAATGTCACGCATTGTCTGATGCAAAATGCCTTTCTCGCATTTCCTGAAATATTACTCCTTTCGATGGTAGAAGACGATAAATCGCACGTACGTAAATTTGCCTCAGAAAAAATTTTTGAAGCACGAAAAAATGCGGAATCAAGGAAAAAATCACTGGCAACTTTATCCTATTTTTCGAAACAGGACATACAACTCAGCAAGAATAGGAAATAGCGCCTATCACTCACATAGAGGACCGTCTGCTTGTATCCAAGAATTCAAAATAATTTGTTCCGTATGCAAATTGATAAGACTTTTCTTTTGTCGCTCTCTGGTATTTTTTTAATAATGTATAAATTGGTTTTTTTCAACTCCAAGTGTTAAATAATTAAATTTACAATGTTAACTGTATGGACTTCTGACTGACCTCCACCACTGAAAACTAGACAGCCATTATTGTGTTTACACCTCTTTCACCGATAACAATCGTTCCTACTTGATGTTTTTTTTTACAAATTCAAATTCTATTTTGCGTACATCCTTTATGTTTACGTTATAAAACATTTTTTTAATGTCAATATTTGGGTCACTGGTTGGCTGGATACATTACAACTGCCTAACGATTTGTAACTCTCATTGACTCTAATGTTGAAATTGTGGAGCTTCATAAATTCCATAATCATAAGGTCGTCATTCCTAAGACTGGTTGGACACGCACCTCCACTCTTTCCTATTCTGAACTAATCTTTGCATTTTCCTAAAACTAGAATATCCCACATCCTTAACTATTTGCAAACAGTAATCTAATCTAGGTCTACCTCTACACCTCTTAACTCTTGTTTCTGCTTCTAATATGTTTCTGACTGGCCCTTCATGCCTGAGGTGTCCTATCAACATATCTCCACTATGGTCGTATTGACTTTCATAGAGTACTCTGTTCTCCCATTCTTTCTAATACCTCTTCATTTCTAACTTTCTCTATCCACGGAGGATATCGTCACAGGATCATTCGGCTGTAACACCACATTTCGAACGCTTCTAACCTTTTCTTTTCCGCTGTTCTAATTTCATAACATTCGTGCAAAGAAAAAACTCTATTGGGATCCGTCAAATGGGCATACACCATTTGGTGGCAAAATTTATAACTCGAAAGAGGGAAAAATTTACATAGGAACTGTGCACGCAAATTGTAAAATTGTTTATTAAAATAATAAAACACGTTAAAAAAGTAAAAAATTTTTTGATGATGGAGTCGACGAAGTTTTCTTCTAAAGTTAAATCAAATAAAAAGTTAATATGTTCAGTGAAAAGCTGCAATAGCACTTCAGACATAGATCTTCACTCTTCACCTACATTAACTACTTTCCAATAAAAACTAACCGTTTTATATATGTAAAAAATATATTCGGAAAATTAGAGAAAAAAGTAAACTAATAGAAGCTTGGATGAAAGCAGTAGGTATCAAAGAAGTGAATTCCGGAATAAAAATTTGTTCACGTCATTTTAATGCACATGATTATATTTCAGCAAGTATTTACCATCAGCCATAACCTTAATATTTAAAACTAGAATCATACTAAAATTATAAAGTGAGAAATTATTTATTCCTGTGTAATTGATTTAACACAATTCTAATGATACGATATAAGTATTTTGAGGTTAAGAACCTACCTGCTGCAATACAACAAAGTTGTAATAATGTGTTTGCAACGTTCTCTTAAATCGGCTTTGCACGTGCAAGTCATTGATATGATATTGCTTAAATCACCCAGAATCACCTCACCAATTATATAACGTGAATCACTTTTTAAATCCGAAGTTTGTAAAAAGTAGGCAGTAAACTTGACGGAATTTGAAGGCTAGCTTCCGGATTTGTTATTTCCGAATTTTATAATGTGATTGGCATTAAAAACACGCTCACCTTCAACGAAATTTCCTTTCCGAGGCTTTGTGTCAGCCCAATCACATATTGTGTCAATACTTATCATTTTATTGTAATTTAAAAACTTGCAAATTGCACGGTACACTATAGGAACTATGATAAATTTTCCCTAATCGGTGCCATGTTTTTAGGCTCCTCCCATTTGACGCATCCCTATACATGAAACATTTTTTGCGACTTTAACCTTGCTATCAAGCTAAAAACTTTATTTTACGTCATTTCGATATTCATTTTTAATTACCATAACACAAAATTAGAGACGTCTATGTCTCTTTCTATTTATTTACTTGCCAGTTTTCCACGGGCATAGTCCACACGTCTGCCATGCCACAGTTGCACAAAAAGCAGGTGTAAGTACATATGTATAATACACTAGTGGCGAAATGAGAACCGAACGTAAGAGATATATTCTATTATATTTAATAATAAAAGACAACTTAAAGCGTTGTAGGGGTGTTACGCTTTGTTCGAATAATTGTATTGTCAATTAATTTAAAAAATATTTATATTCGACACGTTCACCAAATTATGGATTTTCGCTTGTCGACATAAAAAGAAAAAATTCCAATAAAAAAATATGTGACTTCTATGTTCGGAAAACTGTTTTCCTTACCTGAATACGAAACGTATCCAAATTGGTAATAAAAAGAATAAAACATGGTACTTATCAATTTTGTCAACAATCAGTGGAATTTGATAACCGCTTGAGAGGGTTAGCGGAGACGGCTACAGGAGAACATTCTATTACGGCAATGAATTCTAATATTTTTGTTATCTCAAACGTAAAATATATTTGAAAAACAGTGTCAATTCATTTTTATTATTATAAACTGTTAAAATTTTGATAATTGTTATTTCAGAATTACTACAATTTTTTTAATAAACCAGTTGCAGTCAAATAAATTATGAATTTCTTCATGAGGTATCGTATAACTGTGTAGTAGATTCACACACATACAATATCGATCAGATCAAAGTGAGGGTAAAAACCATCTGCTAAAGGGAAACGCGACGTCCTACCACCTGCTAGAATAGTACTACCCTCCTCTATTATTATACATGCTGTTCAAAAGTACATATGCCATTAATGGTTACCATGGTGGGTACAATTTTAACCTTTCCTTTATTTTTTTGGGATATAAGAATTGTCAAACACAATACAGAACAAAATTACTTACTTCTGTATTATTTAAACTTTAAATAGATAATAAAAGCTAAAACCATTATAAACATGAACCTCATCATAGGCCTACTCCTGCACTCATGAATCCTCAGCCAATAAAGCTAATTCTGCACATATATGTAAAAATATCTTAAAATTTATATTAGTACATCTACTGGTATCTATTAACAATTTCAATTTAATTTAAAAAATTTGAATACTACGACACTCGAGACTAGTTTTTTTAGAATATGAATTAATTGTACATTACACTAGAGAAGAATCATATGGTCTTTAATTTAATCAAAGCTGTGCTAATATTTTTCGTACTGAATTTTCAGGCAAAGTATTTAATTTTTGAATATTTTCTTATAATTACCTACTTCTAAACGATGCAAGTTGGTGAGAAAAAATTATGTCCGCTGTACCACTGTACCTGTTATTGTTAAAATAAAAGTATTAATTGAATTAACTAATTCATTGGTGTTTATATCAGAGTAGGTACTCGGCAAAAAATTGTATCTATATGAATAAGTGATATTTTTATATAACGAATTTTTTTTTTAATGTAGAAAAGAGAAATAATTTTCATAAAATATTTTTTATACTTTAAAACCACGCATACAGTTGAGATAAACGTCTTTAATTTTTTGTGCGGGCAAATCTTCAAAACGATTGACCCGTTTTCGATGGGACTTTTTTGTCTTTAAGATAGTGGGT
>NW_020439051.1:0-33976 GCF_000699045.2 Agrilus planipennis | reverse complement strand
TATATTTGAATAAAAAAAAAAAAAACGAAAAAACTAAATCATAGGAAATTATTTTTACATGGAATGAGGATACTTAAAAGCAAAAATAAAAATCCGAAAATAATTTATTAGTTTCATATATTTTATATTCTACTTCATCTAATATTAATTCTATATCTGCGAGAGATGCACCATATAGTAATTTTGCCTGGTCCCGGATAATCGAATACCCAGCAAGACCACTACGGCTAATGGTTCATGGCTTACATTAAATACTAGCCACGTTGGTAAGGGTGGTATTCCATAGAAATCTCGCCAGACTTGAACCATTAATCGTAGTGGTTTTGCCGTGTATTTGGAATAGCTATTGCCTGTTATTCATTATCCGGTAGATACCTACATGGTGAATTCACTATTCGGTGCATCTTCAGTCCATACCACTTGGCCAGCGTTGCTTCCTACAGGCTACATTCATACGAGAGGATCGTATTGTTTAGATTTCAAAAATATCCTCAATTTATTGATTTTAATAGGCTATAAGCAATCAAATAAGTAATGTAACAACCTATTAAGAAAAATCAAATTATATCAGTCTTTGGAATAACGCGGATAAACGCTGACCTTCCTGTGTGTTTAGACGCGCGAATCGATAACTTAGGTGTATTAGTATTTAACTTAGGTATTAGTATTTACGGCTAGTTCTGTACTGTTGAGGTAAGTATAATAATATTAATTAACGCGATAATTTCCAAATCTGTGCTTGGTCGAAAACAATCTTCAATTTAACTTTTGTAACAAAAATAATCACAACGTTCTCATTAACTGATAATAGCACAAGTTCCAGATCCCAGTCCTAAAAAGTATTTATAAATTGCCTTATGTTCTATTCCTACCTCCAAAGTCCGTGGGATTTTTGAAATTTTGTAAAATAGTCGGCGACTACAAAAAAATTAAGAAATGTAAAGGTGATACCCGAAAAAGTGATTTTTTTCAAAATGTTACTTTACACATTTGAGGTCACAAATGAGATCCACTGTACCTTTAAGCCACAGATAGTTTTACGTAAAATGAGTGACAGGTAATACAATATCTACATATGTATGTTGGTACCTATAACCCATTATATAGGTGCATTTAGGTACCTTTATACCTATACACACAAGTATTATGCTTAAAGCACAATTTTTCATTTGAGATGTAAGGTTTATATCTATAATTCATACTTTAGCATTAATACACAGTTGAATTCGTTGTAGATAACTCAACATCTACAATGTAATTAAATGTATTTAAGAAACCTAATCGTTGACGCTGGAAATATGATTTCTTCACTCATTACAAATACATTAGACAATAAAACTAGTTTTTAAGTGAAGTCATATTAAAAAACTTGTAATATCACTAACAATTTGATTGGTTAATCCAACGTTCAAACTCACCAATTTAATAACGAGAAAGGTGAGATCATCATTAACCGTCGTTTTCTGTTCAACTTTTAGTAGATTTAAATGCTTCTAGCTTCTTTAACATATAAACCATAAGACTCCCTTTATTACATTCTTCCACAAAAAATGATAAGTATCATCAGCGATTTCAAATAAACTTTATTAAATAATTAGTTTTGAAATTATTTGTTTACATTTATTTCAGAATAGATACATACACACATATACACTTAATATGTGTATACATGGCAAACGCCATATTGTTTAGGTACGATAAACTGTTACATTAAACGGAGAAAACACAAAAAAGCAAAGATATCCAAACGGCACTTTAACAAATAAATATAGAGAAAAATTCCATAGCAATATTCAGAAAGAATTATAGAAAAAAAACTTACATAGTAGCTTCTGTGTATTCCCCGTTCGTAATTTGATGATAACCTGCCATATCACAAAGTGGCCCTCGTGGGCCCACGGAAATGAAAATAATGTAGCCGTTTTTACGAGTTTAATCAAATAACAATTCAACATTAAAGAACTCCGAATGGCACGGTAACAGCTGCGTTAAAACTGAACTACTCAAAAATCTAACCTCACAACAGATGCACACAAATACTGCGCGCCCTTGCCGAATAAGCCGAACACTTATTCGGATATTCCGAATAATTACGATGTTACCCACTACCAAGTAACCATGGATACCACAGACAAGAGAGATGGATACTACAAATACCAAATCATATTTGAAGTTTAACGAATTTGATCAGTGCCATCCAGCGGCCAATAGCGATGATTGCGATACTCAACAATCTCTAGAAGTTGCCAAAATAATTTGTGTACTGGAACGATACATGTCAACTTTATTATTTTGAATAAAATGGTATATTATTTACGACGAATTCGTATGAAACACAAGATTTTAAGGTAACTTTGATTACAAACTTGTGTGCCTACGATGAATTGTTTTTGAGATAATTTAATTTATAGAAAAAAATCGCTACAACTCAAATTATAACAAATCATAACTTCCACAAAACATGACTTAGAGTATTAAAATTTTTACTAGTTTTAGTCGTGTCTTATAGCTAATTTTAAATCAAAATTGAGCTTCATAAGCTTAAAAAATTTAAATACGAATAAATTCGTTTTTTCAAATAGCACCTACTATATTTTATATTATTACTTATATTATTATTCGATTCCTCTTTTTATGCTTTTACCAGGATCAGAAGATGATAAAAAGTGGAATCGAATGATAAATTAAAATGTGATAGGTGTCGTTCGAAAAAATAAAGTCGTGTTTGCAGTTTTTAAATTTCAGTTTTTTTTTTCTGGACGCTCAGTACAAAATATGCAGCTCTAATTTGGTTTAACACTAGTCATAAGATACGACTATAAGTAGTAAAAATTTCAAGACTGCAAATTATTTTTTGTGGAACTTATGATGTCTTATAATTTAGGTTGCGATAGCGATTTTTTTTCTATAAATTAAATTATCTAAGAAACTATTCACCGTAGGCATACAAGTTAGTTACCTTAAAAGTTTGTGTTTCATACGAATTCGTCATAAAAAATAAATCATTCCGTTTAAAATAACAAAGTTGGCATCAACTTCCATTATATGAGGAAGAGGCCGACAGTTGAAATGATTTTAGTTAAAACTATTAGTTCTTTCCCTCTATCAGTCACTGTGAGCTCGAAACTGTTAGCACCATTGCTTCGAGTGGCCAAAATTCATTTTTGTGGACAATTTGTTTATTTACATTCTTTGTGTTAAAAATAGTTTGAAAAATTAAATTTAAAGGAATTATTTGTAAATAGGTATGCAACACATCGTACACTTCAGCATAAGAAATTGCTGATACTAACTACGTAATACTACTTTGCCCTGTGCTGACCACTCATAATTTCTTTTATATAAAATATTAGTTATTCTACATAACCCCTACTACCAAATTTTCAAATCTCTTACATGCTTAGTTTCCCTAAAACGTCTAATGTACTACTCAGTTTGAAGAAGTATATAATAAATATTTGTGCGCTCAAATTACATCCCTGTTTTACACCGCTATTTGTCCAAAATTTTCCTTATTTTTTACCATTAACCCTCACCACTACTGCTGTCTCATTATATATTTCAATTATTTTATTTATTAAATCCCTTTTTAACCCTACTTTATTAACATATTCGCACTTCCTTTCTTACCCCCTTATCTTACGCTATTTTAAGTCTACAAACATAAATGTACTCTTTCCATTCATTTGCAAACTATTTTTAACATATCGTCGCAAGCGTATAGGTCGACCAACATAAACGGTGACAAAGACCAGGTTTCTGGATGGCATACACTGGATCTTTCTAGAAACACGGCCAGCTTCTATAAATAATTGTCGCGAGATCCAGAGAGTTACTACGAGTCTGAGAGTTCGAGGCGACACAAAGCGAGGAAGAAGGAACGAAGAAGTGACAAAGTCTATATAGTGGTAAATTGATAACTGTTTAATAATAAAAGTGCTAATTAGACAGCAAATTTTTAAATAAATGTAGTAATAGTACGAGAAGGTGTTTAAATGCATGACATTTGGTGTGGGGTAGAAGAAGATTGGAGGAGGAGAATTTCATCGAATATTCCAAAGCGTTCATCAGCCAACTTTCTGGAAATTTCCATCAGTTGCAAGAAACCTTAGTAGTGATATATCGTTGGAAAGCTCTTGAAGAAAGAGAAACAAAGAAAGAAATGAAAAAGTGCCAGGAAGAAATGAAGCAAGAATTAAAATCAGTGCAAGACGACATAAAAATTGGACAAGAAGAAATGAAAAAAGAAGTAAAAAACCTACAAGAAGCAATAAATACGAGAATGGAGGAAAAGATAAATGATATTAGAAACGAAATAGAAAAGAAAGCTGAAGAGAGGAAAATCAATACGAGAAAGATGAAGCTTACTACCTACAAGGCGATCGTAGAGGAAGATCGAGTACCATCGAGTTACTCCGAGGGCACTGTAAAAGTTGGAATTGGCGTCGAACCAGACAAGCAAGATTTGATACAGAAAGCATTATTGGTAGGACGTACGTTAGTAAAGAAATGCAACACTATCGATACCTGTTAGAATAGTCAATTTCAAACAATAGAGAGAACTTTTTGACCGTTTTCAATTCGTCTTCGCTCTGTTATATCAAGACTTTGGTAGAATCAGCTTAACATACCACCGTATCAACACTGGAACAGCAGGGCCCACCAAACAACCACCTAGAAGAGTTCCTTGGGGAAACAATAAGAAGTCAATGACCTCATAAAAGACATTCACAAGCACGGTGTAACGGAACCATTACAATGTTCTTCGGTTTCCTCTGCTATACTGGTGCGCAAGAAGGATGTTTCCACGAGGTTTGGTGAGGACTATATGAAGTTGACGCAACGTTGAAGGTCAGCTACACATTACACCGAATCGACAACACACTAAACAATCTAGTTGAAGCTAAAGGGTTATCTGCTGTTGATTTGAAAAGTGGATACTGGCAAGTGGATATGTATCCGCAGGAAAAGGAGAAGACTGCCTTTATAACTGAAAATGGTCTATGACAGTTCGATATGACGCCTTTTGGTGTTTGATTTACCTAGACGACATCATCATACTAAGAAGAACTTTCGACGACCGCCTCAGAAACATGACTGAAGTCTTCAAGAAATTGTCAGCTGCAAGATAGAAGCTAAGTCCCAAGAAATGCATCCTGTTCAGTTTGTTCTAACACGAACTTAGAAGTTTTCTGGGACTTTACTCCTACACAGACTTATAGAAGATGGAGTTTCATTCCACTGGACACCTGAATGTAAAAAAGCATCTGAACTATCTGGAGACCCAATCCTGACGTACCCACAGTTGAGCGAACCCTTCATTGTTGACGTCGACGCTAGTAATGTGGGGCTGGTGGTGTGTTATGCAAAGTACAAAATGGAAAGGAAAAGGTCGTCGGGTTCTTTTTTAAAACACTCTCGAAAATAGAACGAAGTAAATATTTAAACAAAAGAAGTGCAAGAAGGTGTTTCAATACGTGACAATATAGTCTAATCAACAAGAGCCATCTGGTCCAATTCGGGGCTGAATTCACCTAAAATTGCGAACAGGGCGTCACTCGATTCGCAATAATATCTAGAATGATTAAAAAAAACCATGTGTGGCTGATGAAAATTAGAAAAGTTAGAAACAATTTAGTAAGAAAAAGGCGGTTCAATTTTTTTCAAATATCTCAACAACTATTTTAAATATCGGAAATCGGATTCTTAAAGATTATAATTCTAATTGAGACATGAAAATAGGGCTTGACAACGGGTGATTCGGCTCCCACGCGTGCCGATTGATATCGAATTTTGAACAAATAATTTTTTTTAACCCATTAAATATGATTACCGAGAAAAGAAAAAATTCGGGTACTTGCTGGATATTTAAACAAACGATAATCCGTCGGCAAAAAATTTTTACCCCAATTTTCCATTAACTATGATTTTATTAATTTTTGAAATAAACGTCTGGAATTTCTTTTACTTCTGGAAGCTACTCCTAGAAGTATTTAAAGATGGATATCGTTGGAGAATTTAAAAAATTTTGATTTTCCATTCTTTTATTAACAAAGATACGGAAAAATTCAAAATAATGTAATGATATTTTTATTAATGTCCCTATTGTTTTGCTTGCGTTTTGCTAAAAGCTATATGAATTTTTTTTTTTAGTTTATATCTACTCGTTTACGATTACATTACTAAATATTTTTTTTTGATTTTCTTATAAACAAATAGGATTAAATACATTACTTTCATATAGATTTTAGCAATACATAAACAAAACAATAGGAAGATTAAGTTGTTTTTAAATTATCCAACGAATACTTTAAAGAGTAATATTAACTTGAAATCATTTTTTCGATTTTTTATTAACCACTACAAACTACTTCAAATTAATGAGGAAAAAAATTGTTGCTGTTGTCACATCCCCACATGAGGTAGTTTGTAGTGGTTAATAAAATATTGAAAAAATGATTTCAAATTAATATTGCATAATAATCCACTATTATATAACAAACAATGTCATAGGATTTCATATCTTTAAAGAGTAGTTCCCAGAATTTAAAAAATTCCATAGATTTATTTTAAAAATTATTGGGGTTTTCTGTTGTTTTCTAGATTGGAAAAAATTTTTAATTAACGAAAGCATAGTTAATGGAAGGATTGGAGTAGAAATTTTTTGCCGACGGATTATTGTTTGTTTAAATATCCAGAAATACCCGAATTTTTTCCTTAATATTTATATTTAATGGGTTAAAAAAATTTTTTTGTTTAATATTCGGAATCAGCACGCGTGGGAGCCGAATCAATCGTTTTCAAGCAATATTTTCATCTCTCAATTAGAATTATAATTGTTAATGGTACAATTCAGCGAGGTGGGATTCCTTTTTAGGAAATTTCTTGCTCTTTAAGAATTGAATTTCCGATATTTGAAATAGTTAATGAGATATTTGCAAAAAATTGAACCCCTTTTTTTACTAAATTGTTTATAACTTTTCAAATTTTCATTAGCCACACATGATTTTTTTTAGAAATCATTGTAGATGTTATTACGAATCGAATGACGCCTTTTTCACAATTTTAGACGAGTTCAGTCCCGAATTCGACCAAATGGCACTTGCTGACTATAGACTATATTTTCGTGTATATTTTATATCCCGTGCTCACAATTACAACATCTCTGTAAGTTTCTATGCAGTCTTTTGCCCTCTTTTAAATACCTGACCTATCGCCCCACACCACCGTTCTTCAGGCAACCCATTCCCCTCCTACATCTTTATAATTTTGTATAAATTCCCTCCCATAATGTCTTTAGCATACTTATATGTCTCCCCACGGATCCCATCCAGTCCTTCAGCTTTCTTCATTTTATGCCTTCTATCACTCCGTCTGTATCGAAGAAGCGAATTATATATATTTATTTGGGGATATAACTACTTTAATATGATATTGCAAGTTAATTATACAATTTAGAATGAGTAGTCACCAACTTAATTAAAATTATGTAGGAAATTTTCTTTATCAGGGCTCATTAAAGAAAAACACTTCATGAGCTAATCGCTTTATTACCACTGATTATTCAAGGTCATGCGTCTAGCCGAACCAACCAAGAATGTCCCTTTTTTATACACATTAGTTTATTGATACCTATTCCCACATGGATCAAGTGTCTCTTATGTTTATGACTCGTGTTGTTGTTGGACATTCGTTTCTTAAATGTAGGTAATAACTTTATCTAGATCTACGACCGACAGTGACAGGCTGTTTTTATTCTAAGACTCAAGCTACCCCGTTGGTTTCAATTTCCATTGTTTGTATTAACATTTATCAATTTTATCTTTTATATAACTTTAAATTTAATTTATTAATCTCTAACAAAATCTCTAACAATTAATTAATTATTTAATAATACAATAATAATCTTAGCCTACCTTACTAGATTTTTCAGGAACGTAGAAATCACAGGGAACTATCACAGGGTGATTGAAAACGGTAATCCGTCTTACCACCCTGCATCTTCACGATCTTGAATTCGACTGGCGACTCTCGACAACTTAATTATCATTAATTATAATTATTGATTTCGCTACTTAAAAGGTTACATGTACCAACTTTGTATCAGTGGCCCAAATAACTCTCCTATAACTCTCTCCTCACTTCCTTCCAGAACTCTTTTAAAATGATTATCCATTCTATTTCTTCAATCTTCCCACTCACCTACCCCTTAGTATTTTTCCTATATCTATTCATTCTTGTCCAAAACCCTTCTGTACCTCTCGTCTCCCTTAATACTTTTATTAGTCTATCACTGTATTCCTCCATGCTTTTTTAATTTGCTTTCTATATTTATACCGCTTCTTTCTATACTCTTCCTATTCACACTCATCTCTTCTCCATCTCTCCATCTATTCAAGTAGTTTTATACCTTTCTCTTTTATTCTAACAATTATTATTCCACCATTGCTCCTTCCTTTCAGTCATCATTATTCTCCTAACAATCGTACATTCTCTCATCACTTTAATCATACCTTCCCACTCACCTAACCTTTCAATTATTTCCCCACTTTTTTCATAAACTCTCCAATTGCTCTCTTCATCCCCACTCATGCATTTTCTTATATCCCCCCCTCACTCCCTCTTCTTTTCTTTCCAACGGCAGGTTTGAGCCTTTCATTTATTTTACCTGAAATTACATTATTCCATCCCAACCCTTTCCATTTACCATAGCGTAATACATATGACCGACTTAGCCCTCCCGATGAACGTATATTCCCAATTACAATCCCTCTACGCCTTTTCATTAAGTATACTTTGTTGTTTTCGTTATTTTTTAAAACTAGCTGACCCTTTAAACACACATAAAATGTACACATACTCATGTACATACAAAAATTCATACCTGATTATAAAAATATAAAAATCATCCAGAAACACCCAGAAAATTAAATAAACTTATTAAAATAGTAGACCGTTGCAATCGCTACGAATTCAAGGTCGACGTCTTGACGCACCCTTAACATTAAGAACCAATGACCTATATCTTTACATGTCAAAAATGAAAATGAAATAAAAATAAAATGTGCATTATTAACTTTACCATGCTCACTACAGAAAAAGACTAAATAAATCAATGCTATTCAAATGAAATTGGTGATCCTGAATTCATAGAGGTCCCCACTATTTTATGAAAATATTGGCACAACTTTTACATACAGACCTTACACTGCTCATCTACAATTTTCATGATATAACAAGAACAACATTAATATTGCAGTTTGTGAATTCAGATTCAAATATTACATTTCAAGTTATAATGAACCGCATGTATAATACATATTTATTCAAGAGATTAGTAGTACTTTTCGCTGTAGTATGTAAATAAAAACATAATTAAAAACAATAAATATCAAACCGTCCTGATAATGAATTTACAATGCAATCAACCTACAACTTCATTTAAATTTTAATTGTGTTTCCAAAGACGCCGATTGTTTCTACCGTTATGTAATCGAATTAATCTGAGTTAATTCTATAAGTGATCAGACTGCATTTCAAGGGATTAGGGAAGTCCTATGCAACACTGTAAGTGCCGTTGAAGAGTGAAATGTACGCATGAAAAAAAAAAAAATTGAGGTGAAGAAGCTGCAGAGAAGCTCCCTTGTTTCTTTTTGCTATTTTAGATGACGTTATCCAATTTTTTGTTACTTTTTTCCGCACTTTTCTTAAACTAAATCCCTATTCAATCGATAATATGTTGTTCTTTCTTTTAAAAGCTTACTTTTTATTATGGTGCTAAAACGCCAAGTCACCAACGTTTTTACAATAAAATACTGCCCAAATTGCTTCCGGTTCAATAAGTGATCTAAGTGAGAAAATTTATCTATAGCCCCATTAATCGCTATACCATATGGTTTGAGTTAGTCGTAAGAATCCGTATGTCGTAGGTATAAATTAGAAGAATACATATTTCTTCCTTTAAGGGCTGTTTCTTTTAAGAATCCCCTTTAATGTGCTTTTAAGCATAGGAGGCTTACACTTATTTCAGTACTACATACGAATTACGTAAATTAATTCCGAATCGCGATCGCTAATTACTTCTGGCAAAACATTTAACAAACTCAATATTACTTAGTTAAGAAAGGGTTTTTACAACCTCTCATTATAATGTCATTTTTTTTTTAAGTTAGACTGACCGATTAGTAGTCGAAATTAACATTTATTTCTTTAGTTACAACTCCAATCAGGGGACACCAATTCATCAAAATTAGGGACTTATAATTTTAAAAATAACAACAAAAATTAACATTTCCTTAAACTAATAAATAAAACGTCAATTTATAATACTTAACTTTAATGAACAATATTCAATTAATATTGAAATACATGAACGTGCACTTCAACTTTGGAATTTTTTTTATTTTGTTTAGGAAAATAACACTTGTTTTTTAATGGAAACAATACAAAAATTAAAAAAGCAATAAAGTAACAATAATTTCTTGTATACAAGGCATTAAATACATACGAACTATAAATTTCTGTATTTAGCATCTCTAAATAAGAAAATTTTATCACCATGATTTGAGATTCCTATCAACAAAATTAACAAAAATAAGAATGCATTCTAATTTAAATTCGATAACGAATAATAAAATGACACATTTTCAAAGTGGTTGTTATTAAACATGCGAATCTAAATTAAACACTACAAATACCAAGTAATATAGGTATATAAATAAAAACGTAAATAATTAAGACCAAAATACTCAGTAATTGATTTTATAATATTTAACATACCTAAATCAAAAGTGTTAATTTATAAATACATAAATACTATAATTAACAAGTTTGAATTTTACAGAAGGAACAATTTTGTAGGTAGGTAACAGAAAAATAAGCAAGTTACCACATTTAAGTTTTATTTGGAATAAGGACAAATCATAAAAAGCATTTGCTTTAACAATATTTATTGAATAGTCATATAGTTATAATTTCTAATAGTAAATGACGTAAAATGTGCCCTTTACTATTCGTTTGCGAAAAGAAATATTTAGTGACTCATTAATAATATCTTATTAATCATCATTAATAAGCAATATAAAATTTATCGTCGAGTAACAAAAGAAATTGTTAAAAAAGACAAACAGGTTATTTTTAATTATTTTTGCGGTCACTATCATATAGAGGCTGAACAACGGATACTTGCCTGTTTCAGTTTTCCAATTATTAGATGTTTTTCATATACAAAAATTGTTACATGTCTCAAATTTATGACGCCATCATATTATAGTTATTATTTTCTAGAAAACCTTATCGATATCATTTATAAATAATAATATTTAAAGGGTTGTAAAGATAAATCATTCCCCTTGTACTAGGAAATACTTAACATATTTTTCAAAATAGAGAATATTCTCTCCCTCAAGGCATAGGTTTACACATGGATATTATCACAATCGAAGTTTATTAATGTAGACGGACTTTACATTAGTCTACGTAATGCTTTCATTTTCTGCTAAATAATGATTTGGAATTGTCCATAATTTAAATTTATTCGATTTGGTTCCAACAATTATCTGAAAAAACAATGTAATAAATATATAAAAGGAGAATGTGGCGAAGTAATTAATTAAACCAAGAGGACTTTCCCAAATATCACAACACTATGTTGTTTTTGAAAGTTTGCATATTCAAAAGTATAAAGAACACATAATGAACTCTAATTGTGGACCTATTCCAAACTCTAGTTTGTTTCAATTTATGTAAAAGACCTGTTTACCGTTAATTGTTTAAATTTATTCTTATTGAACTTTTCTACTCCCTTAGTTAGTTTTCCGTCATGTGAAGCGCGTGTTTTGTTTTACTTAACCCATCAAAAAAAGTAATTACAGATTACAGCTAGAGAACGTATAGGTATGTTTTTCCATTGCAAAAAAACACTTGTATTCCTTAATGAGATAGTGTTTGTTACATGAAACATGTGCTGTTATTTTATTTAAATTCCAATATATAAGGTAACTACGGTTACTGAACATGTAACAATTCCCTTGAATAAACATCCCACCCTAATGACAGGTTTTCGTCATGTGAAATATGTGTTGCTTACTTCAATTTGCGCTTTCTTAGCCCTTTGAATTTTTGAAGAACTAATTGCGGTTATTGAATACACAAGTTCTCCTGTTACATATATATTTCATATACGTATTTGTCGAAGCACACATAAGTTAAAAACTTTTTAATTTAGATCTAACTTATCACGACCATTCCAGTTTTTGGTTATGGTATTGAACGTTTCATGTTTTTCCCCACCCGTCTAGAATTTTCTTTGCTTTTAACCCTTTTTGCAGCTTATACTAATATAATAATTATGAAGTAGTCTTGTGTTGAGAATGGTTACAATAAGTGGGTGAGATAAGTATTCGCGTTTTTAAAAGTATTGTGGAATTTTGGGGTAAGTTCTTTTGCTTTAATTACGTAATGTAGATAAAAAATAGTAATAAACACCTCTTCAAAAAAACAATATTTACTTATATATTACAATAACGCAGGTAGCAACATAAAGATTATAAATTACACAAGAATATTGTATGAGAAAAAATAAATGAACTTCAGAAACTTAATGCATAATTAAAAGTAATGCCATTGTATGCAACAACAAAAGAACTGCTAATATAATACAATCACCCTTCATCCAAGAATTACCCGTTATACTTTTATACGAAGTTCTTTAGGAGATAGTGGAATCATGAACTGACTGTAATAAATTCGATGCTCAACATTGGAATACCAAAAACAATAAAAGATACAACGCTACTTCGAGCGTTTCAAGCAATCACTCTAAAAATGCTGGAAACCGTGTAACGTTGTATACCCATTCGTTTTGAAAAATGTGTAGAACAAAATAAACACCATTTTGAACATTTAATTTAGATAATATACATTACATATTTCTGTTTTTGCAGTTTGTTTCTTTATTATAGTATACCTTTCATAATAGTCCAGTAGGAAGCGAATATTGTCAACATAACTTTGTTACCGGACGAGAGTTGTTCCTTGTTGTAGCCGGGAAAAAGTTACGCATTCCTTAAAAGTGTGCATTAACAAATGTAGAAGATCCAAAGTTGACAAAAACCAGGTTTTTAGACCTAGAAGGTAAGGAATGCTTTTTCGAAAGTTTAGCGTCAAATAGAGAAATTAAGAATATTCTATTTGAGCCAATTGAGTCAATGAGTCATTTCTTGAATAATGATTGGTTATTCCAAAAATGAGTTTTCTAGTGATTTTATCACATTTAAATGATGGTTTTTAAATTTGGAATCGAACTAGTTTTTGTGAACGTAAATTGGTCAATTTTACTAACATACTGTTAATTGTTTATCCCAACAGGCACGAGTAATTATTGTCATAACTTTTTTGCAAACATTGCGGCAGCCTTTTTAAAAACAATACTACAAAATATAATGATTTAACTATCGAATGCCGTCAATTTCATTTCTTAATAGTTATAAACAATTAATCTGTGATGTTAAAAAAAAATGTTAACTCAGTTCCTGTTGGTCGCAAAAGATTCGTTTTACTGTTTTAATGTTTATTTCGAAGCTACCTTTTCATATATCTCGGTTAAAAATTTACGTTACGCAGGGGTCGCTTCCAGGTGTAATTGTTTATAAAAAAATCTGACCCCCTTCTTTACAGCAATAAATAAGGGGTTAAAAATGAATTTTGTTATTTGCCCCTAACCGGATATGAAGAACTAAGCCTTAACAAAAAGATTGAACCTATGTGAAACTAAAAACATTTGTCCAAAAAAAAAGTTATGACAATCATTATTCGTGTTTGTTGGTATAAACAATTAATATTTCACTAACAAATTGACCAATTTACGTCTACAAAACTAGTTCGATTGCAAATTTAAAATTTATTTTTTACGCTTTTTTCGGATTTCTGCAATAACCAATTCATAAAATTAATCGGACCGCAGCACGGTTTTTAATTTCTCTACAATTTTTATTTGAAACATTTCTTCCTAAAAAGCATACCTTACCTTCTAGGTCTAAAACCTGGTTTTTATCAAATTTGGACGTCCTACATTTGTTAGCGCACACTTTTTCGAACTTTAAAAATATACAGGAATGCGTAACTCTTCCTCGGCTATAACAAGGACCAACTCCCGTCTGGTAACAAATTTATGTCGGGAAAATTATCTACTAACTGGACTATAAAAGTGCTTGTAACTATTAAATTCTAATCTCCGCCTGCTTGTTTTCCTGTAGTTTTCATATTATTCGCATTAACGACAAACATGACTCCATATCGATATAATGAAGGCTGCCAAAAACCGAAAATATCGTGAGGGAAATATAAGTATTACGAATGCTGTAATTATACGATTTACATAATTAATTGCAGTAGAACTTCAAAGCCTTACATAAAGACAAAGTTAGAGCATGCATAAGTAAGACTTAACATATTATATTGACTGTAAATATTCATGGGATGCTAGACCATCAAAACATTGTGTATTGTAGCATATCTTTTAAAAAAGTACTTGTAACTCTTAAACGCCTGACTTTAGGTACAGGTAATATTCACAAAGATTGATTTTGTTTTTCATTCCACATTCGATGACGTATTAAAATACAGGGTATTCTATTTAACTTAAGCAAGTTATCGTAGTTTAATGAGAACGTAAATATACGAAGTATGTACGGCTTTAATACATGCTTTTATTGCATTTGTCTTTTTATCTTATGACTTTTTTAGGTCACTTATAATATATGAGCCCCCGCCCCCAAATAAAAACTACTTGCGCGGCGTCTGTTCAAACCTGTCCAAGAATTCCAATCAAATTATAAAAAAAATCAAAAATATTAGATTTAAAGGTGAATCACCCTCATAAACGTTATTTTTAATAAGGTATTACCTATTAAAAAAAAAACGAAGAAAATGAGTCACTTCATTTAAAATAACGAAGTAATGACGCACTACAGATAGAACTGGAAACGCTATGCTTCGAAAATATCTTCATTGAACAGATCTCTGCTTTATAAAAGTATATGAAGTTTTATATTGATACCTATTTTTTTTTGCCTATAAATTTTTAGTGAACGATTTAGATCAGTTCTATTCGATATAATATACTTTGATTGAAACAGACGTTACAGCATATCGAATCATTTTACTTACCTTCCCATTTACTATTTCCATTGATAGAAGAAGCCCGCCTGGCCCAGTCATTGTGCCCAAGTGTTTATTTGTCTTTATGTTATAAATATAAACATTTCCATTATAGCAACCAGCAAAAAGGAGATTTTTCACTATCTGCATACAAACTACACCTTTAGACTTTGTAGCTTCGTGTTTGAAAATTAACTGACCATCCTTAAAAAAATACTCTTTTAAATAAATACAACATTGTAACTCTTAATTAATATCCATAAGTGAAATTCATAAAAAAAATAAATTCTGTTTGTATTTATCAGCAAAGTTTTCTTACACTTTCAACTTTTTATATAATGTGAACAGCACACAGGATAAAGCATTTTATCAGTTTAAAGGTGATACATTCATTCTGTTTATTGCAATATAACTTATTAGTATAAAGTTGGAGCATATATATCTACTTTGTATTACTTATGCTTTTAATGAATTTTAAGGATTCACACAAATATAACGTGACGTTAGCAGCTCCATTCTTGAGTTTTATGACAATTAACGAAAACACATTTTCTAGTTTTCATTTACCATCTTATTAAGTACCTATTGTTTTAGAAATACAAGACATGCGTTTATAACTGCATAATGTCTATTACGTTTACAATTTATGTCCGCAAGTTGTAAAGATAATAATGATCAATATACGGGATGTTCTGAAATAAGTAGCACGCTTTGGAGGGTATTAATAAGATGCAATAGGGAATCGCACGGTAAGTAAAGCAGCGTAATTAAGTGACAAATAATTGTAACAAAATCAGACGAAGTTGCAGTCCGAAGCTGACCCTAGGCGTGAATTGTGACTACATCGATGAAAAACATAATGATACTCGTGGAATGACTAATAAAATTATTATAAACATCTTATTATTACGCTACTAGCGATAATAATGTTTAGATGCCCAATGCGATAGTATGCAGTATTACAGTATAAATATTCTATACAATAGGTTCACATCCCAGCCACCCCCATAGATCTCTCTCCTGCCTACACTTCATCACTTCATCAACGAGTTCCCCGCTAAACAGGGGCTGCTTTGTACAGTGTCATCGTAAAGCCATAGCACAAATACATTTTGCATATTTAGCAGTTCAGCGCACATAAAGTTAATTTATGATGACCTGCATGTCGGTATTTTAGACAGATCAAAGGAGTGAACCTACCGTATAGTCTTTATACTGTGGCAGTAGTTTTTAAAGTACATCTCGACATGGTATTAAAAACACAAAAAAAAATTAACGTTACGTAAACATTAATAGGTAAATTAATACCTTTTGGACAGGTAATAGTAATTTTATTAAATTTCAAAACTACCATAAGATACGTTACCATTTTTATACAAGGTTCGTCAATAACCCCATCTTTCCATTTGAAAGAATTAATTATAATACCAGTAAACGTACATAAACATACGTGCATACACTAAAAAAAAACATTTTTAAGTTGCGTAAAAACTTCCGATATTTGACGTTTGCACCGATAATACACGGTCATGCAAAACAATAGCGTTCTGCACTAGCGTTTGATACAGTCGCTGTTTCATACAACCCCATACAAACAAGTCAAACGGATTTAGGACTATCCACATACGTCCAATCGAGCATCTAGAAAAATGTTTGTCGATGCAATAACACTATTTTACACTAATCTATGACACTCACACATTGACGTACTTCTTATGAATGTTAAAAGAACAATAAATTATTCTAGGCTGACTGTAAACCCAAACATCGACAATCATACTTGATTTAATCAAACAAATAACAAACAATACACGAATATAAAAATACAAAAGAAATATAACACGGCTGCTACTAAGCAGTAACTGATTGAATCGGGTGTTGAAATGTCGTGTTTTCCTGCCTGATGTGGCTTTTGCCTGCACTTTCAAATACGTTTCCCTCGAAATGCTGGACTTTCGAACCAGCAAATATTTACTTAATTTTCTTGTTTTATAGTGCTCTTTCACCTCCTTTAAGCTTCCTGCTTATTTATGAAACACCCTATATAGTCTAAGAACCAGCGACTGCCAGACATTCTTAAAGTATAAACGCTGATTTTTTTATGTAGTATTCTCTCTAATGTAGGGAACAATGTTTGAGAGTTACCAACCTTGACCAATAGGGACTTCGGCAATGACAGGTAAGTAGGACTACAGTATTCAGTTCAAATCTTTCACGTAAAAGTGTAAAAGCTGAAACTTTTATGACGTTTTTAAATACCCATTTTAAGTTGATATTTAAAAAGCCTGACTTATCCAAATGGTCTAAACTCCTTCAGACACAGTATAAGGTCAGATGTACCATGATAATATTATCTAGGTATACGAAAGAATGTAAGAAAGTATTAGTGCAGTTTAAAACTAATTTTATGTATGTATGATTTAAAAATTTTACAATAGTGTTCAATGAACCAGACATATTAAACTGAATAAAGGCCAGTTAGAATTGCATATGAGGAAGCATCCGAAAACTATTGATTCAGCGTATTATATCATGCGCGAAAAATTATTTGTTTATTATATATACATATTAAATTTACATTTTTTATTTAATAATATTAGTAAATAAATTAAGCTTACCATTAATTAGTGGTATAAAGTCAAATACAAATTATTGGAAGATATTAGTTAGTATTTTTAAATGAATTAACAGCTTCAAAATATAGTTATTCTAATATATTATTTTATATTTTACGGTAAATGTGATTAATTCAGTGATTATATATAATAACCGGTAATTATGCATAATCACCACTAAATTGTAACTCTGTACTAATATTATAAAGCTGAAGCGTTTGTTTATTTGCTTGAACGCGCTAATTTCAGGTCTACTGGTCCGATTTGAAAAATTATTTCAGTGTTAGATAGGCCATTTATCGAGGAAGGCTATAGGCTATATATCATCACGCCAAGACCAATAGGAGCGGAGCACCAATGAAGAATGTTTCAAAATCGGTATTTTTTCTTTTGAGAGTTTCCGCTGCGTGCGCTTCGTAAACGGTTAAAGTTTTGCAAAAAAAGTCCGCGACAGCATATATCTATCTTTTCAGGTTGGCTCACTCCAACCTTTTTTATGCTATTTACTCTTGATGAAGGTTGGTAACACCTAAGCATCGTTCCCTATGCTAGTGATTCAACCTTTATATTTTAATGTATGTCTGACAGGCGCTGACTCTTATTGTTAGTCTGATAACTAATTAACGATAATAAAGCTAAAAATTGTGAAAGAATACGTACCTCAAAAGTGTATACCAATATATCATGTTGACTAGTACCGCAAAACACAAAATTTTTTTCCAGTAATAACGTGTATACCGTGGGACAAAATGGAGTTTCCATGGTTCTCATAAGAAGGCCAGACATAGCATCCCTCACTGATACTGGATTGTTACGTGCGGCCACAACAAGAACTTTCCTTGCACCTTCCTGAGTTGCTCGTAGTACAAGAACATTTAGGTCAAATATTTTTTCTTTATAATCTACTTTTTCTTTCTGTAAAAGAATATTCAGTAAAATTAATAGCAGGAAAAAATAAAAAACTATACTTGAAACATATATAACATACTAAAAAGCATATCTTTTTTGATAAAAATTTTTATATGTATATGATTCCAAAAGGCTAAACTTTTCGTATTCTAGAGTTGATTTATTTAGTAAGTAATGTATTGGATATACATGGTGTCGCATAAATAAGGGGTAATCGTTCACCTGCGTATGAAGGTCAATTCAAGTTTTCCAGTTATTTATTCCCACGCGTACAGCGCCGTGCTCCAAACATACACCTTTAGCAACCATTTTCGAATTTCTAAATTAACCGTTCGCGAGCATAGAAGCGACTTCTTTTTATTGACTGGGCGTATTATGATTTTTTTTATTGTGTTTTACTCATTGTTTTACATTACACTGTGTAGAATAATGGGTAATGATGTTGTTTCTTAAATTATACTTGCTTAATACAGACTTTAAAATTGTATATTACATGCTACTTTCTCGGAAAGGAATAAAATTGCTATTTATATACCAAATAAGGTATTTTTACCGACGTGCATTACTCCTATAATTTTATTTTTTTAATATCAACTTCAATTCAAAAATAAACCAATAAAAAAATTATTGTAATAAATTAATGGCCAATGTGTTTTTTTGGATTCTAACATTCGACGTCTAGTTGGTTATGACCAAAGCTCGAAATGTAATTTTTGAACACACTTTTGATGAATGTAAATGATCAACATAGAAACAGTTAAGAATATCTACTAAATACGTTTTTATGACTTTCAATATCGGCAACAATAAACTATACCGATATCTTAATACATAAAAAGAAAAGTCCTGACTTACTAATTCATAAACGTTCAAATTAAGCTTTTAGACCGGAATAGTTGAAATTTTACATAGCAGATTCCCGTTTCTAAGGGGGCGAAGAGGTCTGACAATGTTTGCATGGAACATCTTTGTTTGTGGTCAGATTTGATTTAAACTTGGTCTTTATATTCTTTAACTTAATTAATTAAACGTTTATTTCGGGATTTTAAAAAATTCAATCCTTAAGGAGTTATAAGGGGTAACAAAATTTGTTCGGAATATTTATTTTATCACATTTAATTGAAACTTGGTCTTAATACTCTTTAATAGAATTAATCAAACATTTTAAAAATGTTTTGAGGGGTGCAAAGGTGCAGCAATGTTTGTATGGAACATTTATATTTATGGTTAGATTCACTTGAACCATGATATTAATCTATTCCCCGTTTCTTCCCCAGATTGGTGTATATAAAAGAATCAAGGGTAGTAAGAGTACCTTTTATTTTACCTGTACCAACACCAACGTTTCGTCCCTAGTTATGATAAAAGTTAAAATTACCTAATTTTAGATTAACTAATTACTTAGTGCTTTACTTACCTAATAACTAAATATACTCTATACGTCTATACATTTCTATTAACTTAGTTTTTTTAATTTATTTTTTATACTCTAACTTTTTATTACATTTTACGTCATTAATCTTATTGTAATAGTGTCCTTTAATGTCGCCACGTGGTCTTTAATATTGTAATTTATTATTTTTTCTATATTAGTGCAGCCTTTAAGTTGGTTTGCTTTTACTTATTTATTTATTATTTTATTTATATCCGTGCTGTTTCAATTCAATGCTTCTTACTCATTACTATGTGCCTTTTGCTAAGACTAAATGATTTGAAAACAACCTGTTGTTAACCACAGAACCTAGCAAATGTCCACGAAAGCCAAATATTACATCTTTTACGAATTTGTATAGTGGTAGAGATAGAGACCCATAACTATTAGCGAAACGTTGGTACTAGTTCTACGCAAAAAATAAAACATTATACCTTTACTGGCCTTGATTCTTATTTTACATATTTGATCTTAATATTGATACAATTAAACAAACACGTATTTTGGTAATTTTTAAAAACGAACCCTTAAAGGGTGAAATGAAGCTTGTATTTGAAATCTAAGTTAGTGACATGACACAAAATTAAAACTCTGTAGGTGTGAATGGGGGAGTTCAATGTTTTCTACGCGGTAAATAAAATAAATACGAATAACAACAAAAGCAATGACTACTTTTCGATATTATTAATAAATAAAAAAATAGTGTTTCGTCAATTTCTGGACATTTATAAAATACATAAGAAAAATTTGATTCATTGCAATGGCCTGTCTGTAAACATAAATAAAGCGTTGAAGTTTTCTTTATGAAAAGCAATTTTTACCATCTAGGATAACCATGTAAAATAACCTTAGTATTTCAATTAAGTAGTAGTAGATAATATGCTTTACCTGAACATCATAACGAATTATTGAACCTCTGTCAGACCCAATAAATAAATAATCCCAAGCATATTCCATGCACTGTATTGGTTCCCCTACATTTTCAGATTTAATTTTTTCTTTGGTCATGAAATTATATATGTTCAGTTTAACATCTAACGATCCTGTATACAGTATTTCTTCATCATTATTTTTTAATACACATAGAGATGTTATAGCAACTGAACAAACATTAATAGTATGAAGTAACAATCCAGATGACATACTATAGCAGAACAATTTGCCTTTGTCAGAAGCAGCTATTATTATCCCAGAAACCACCTTTAACAAAAAAAGAATTATAAGATATATAAGAAAGAGTGATCTATTACGATATTTATTTATAGGAAATTAGTTTGAATTCCAAGGCGTGCTATAGCAATAGGCAACCAGCGAGAGCGTGTATTTTAATGGGCCCTGAAAATTAAGAATTTTAAAACATTTTTTTATTTTTTTTCCTTTTTAGTATTAAAGAAAGGCCCACATGTAAATCATTTAATTATGAACGTTAAAATTCTATGCACATGAGTTCGTTACCTTGTAGTCTAAATGTTCTCTCGGTAGCCCTGGCAATCATTCCGAAAAAATTGATAGTTAGCTAATTAGTATGTATACTAATATAAATGTGTTCTGCTAATAAATTAATATAATAATTGAACAGGATTATTGGTATTGACTTAAGTCTCAAGACGAAACGTCGCGAATCAACAATGGTCTAATTGGTTTTTCAATTTTGTTTTTCCAATACCCATTGTTGATATAATGATTAGGTCAACCGTGTGACCGATGAATTCATAAGAAAACATAACACACGAACCATTAAGATATGAAGCCATAAATTTGTTTTTTCAGTCAGTCGCTACTCAACAGATTATGGGTTTAGACGCTGCCTTTTAAACGCGCATCGGTTAATCGGTTGAAAATGGAAACTGATAAAGTTAAAGTCGAAAAACTGCGGGATGCGGATAATTGGCATCAATGGCATTTTGTGATCCAAACGTTACTAGACAGCGAAGATGCGTTGGATGTATGCACTGGTAAATAAAGCAAACCAGAAGCAGGGGTTGCTGACCATGAAAAATTACTGAAGAGATGGACAAAACTGGACAGAATTGCAAGAAAACTTATCGTTACCACTGTTTAATCCAAACAGCTTCAAAGTGTGTTCGATAGGAAGTCCGACGAAAGTTTATCTCTCGTTCAAAAACAGTTCTTTGATTACCAATGGAAAGAAAATTGCAACATTGCTGAACACGTTTCCGCTTTAGAGCAGTTAGCAATAAAAATAAAAAAGCTTAGGGAAGAAATTCCGCAATCAATGTTAATCACCCGAATTCTATGCAGCTTACAGGTGCAGTATAACCATTTCCACAGTGCTTGGGATTCTACGGATCCTACCAAGAGGAATCTGGAAAATCTAACAACGCGGCTGTTAACGGAAGAACTTCGATTGCAAACGCAAGCAAAAGAAGATGATACTGTTGCGTTAATGTCAAAGGTGAAGCTGCAAGATAGTGCAAAGAAAGGTCACAAGGTTTCACGCAAGAAAATGGTTTGTTCAATATGTGGCAAACGAAAAAGATTGTTTCGGGTGTTACTCGTGCGGATCAAAACATCTGATCAGAGACTGTCCCAAGAAGAAAGAACAGAATCACGAACCGAAAGAGCAAGCGTTTATCGGAAAAGCAAATTCAGATGAAAACCCGAATTATTGGTTAATAGATTACGGTGCATTTACTCACATGTCAAACTGTCGTAATGTTTTCCGGAAATATAGTAAATTTTCTAAACCATTAATGATTCATGTGGCGAATGATGAGAAAATAAAGGCACTAGGAAAAGGCGACATAAAGATCGAAACATACGCGGGCGGTAAATGGCTAAACGGAACGATTTACGATGTATTATATACTCCTGATATGATACATAATTTGTTTTTGGTAAAAAGTGCTGCAAAACGGGGTGTTGATTTCACTTTAGACAACAACGGTTCGCGATGTGTATTTCAAAGAAATGGAAAGACTGTCGAAACTGGAGTTGAAGACAACAATTTGTATCGAATTTTGTTAAAAGTCGTTTTACCGGAAAACGCCCTAATTGCAAGTGAAAATGATACGTTGCAATTATGGCACGAAAGACTGGCGCATCAAAATAAACGGCACGTACAGAATTTTTTAAAAAACGAGAAAAAAATAGTACCCGACGGGTGGAGAATTTTGTGATGGTTGCGCACTCGGTAAGTCACAGACAAAGTTTCGGTAAACGAACTGAAATCGCAAGTGAAGCACGAGAATTAACACATTCAGAAGTGTGTGGCCCTATGAGTATCAAAAGTCCCGAAAAGAAACGGTATTATGTGCTGTTTAAAGATGACTTTACCGCGTATCGATCGATTTATTTCATTCGAGAAAAATCGGAAGTCAAAGAAAAACTATTTTGCGCGGAAGTATCAACTTCTATTGACGTCAATTAGTATTCAAGAGAATCGCAAAATTACGAAGGAAAATTTCCATACGGAGAAGCAGTTTTTTTTTTTTCGCTGAAAACATTGCATCAAGAGCATTAGAAACGCCTACCGAAATGCATATTCGTCTTGTAACGCGCATACTACGATACATTAAAGGTACTCAAGATTTGGGATTAATGTACAAATCAGAAGGAAAGTTTGAAGCCTACTGTGATGCTGATTTTGCTGGAGACAAATCAACCAGAAAATCAACGCCCGGTTTTATGTGCAAAATTCAGAAGTGCTGCAGTGTCCTGGTATTGCAATAGGTAACAATGCATCCCGCAATCTACGACAGAAGCAGAATACATAAGTGCGGTAAGTGCTTCAAAAGAAGTGATAAGGTTAATGCGTTTACTAATTGAAATCTGTGTCAACAAAACAAATTAATGTGCTTCATTGAGTGTTGATAATCAAAGTGCTATAAGACTCATCAAGAATCCCGAATTACATCAGCGTACTAAATATATAGACGTTCGTTATCATTATATTTGAGATTTATATCAAAAGAAAGAAATTAATATTCAGTATATTTCTAGTGAAAATCAAATTGCTGATTTTATGACAAAACCATTAGCAAAACCAAGNAATATTTTTAAATGTTTTTTTTATTGTTGAGTTGGTGTATTATTTTTTAAGGAGTGTTGATATAATGATTAGGTTAACCGTGTGACCGACGAATTCATAAGAAAACACACACGAACCATTAAGATATGAAGCCATAAATTTGTTTTGCTAAACAAAAGCAATAGTGTACTTTGTATTTGTTCTTTGTTTTTTCAAAGAGTCAGTCGCTACTCAACACCCATGATCCTGTTCAATTATTGTATAATGGAAGTGATTTCATTATGTTTAGATTAACAGATATAATATTTATTATTGATTTAAAAAGCTACCAACCTTAATTACCAATATAACGCCCTCAAAATTTGTAAAAAGTATTTCTTCTAAATCACCTCCAACATCAGTGGTGGATATCAGAATATTACTTTCGGAATCACCTTTACTCGCTATTTCCTGATTACAGTTAAGATCAACGTTATTTTCTGTACATTGTGAAGATTCCATACAGTTTTCATGCTGTTCAACTTCTGAATTGTGACAAATGAGATCTTGCAAATTATCAGATTGTATGTTATTTTCATTTTTAGGTAATTCTACCTCTGTGAAATTTTCTTCATTTACTTTTCCCAAATGCGGCTGAATATTTAATTCATTTTTACTTTCTTTTAAATCCGTAAGATGAGAATCGCAACATACTTCATTAGTTGCATGCCTAGATTTCTCGTATTGATTCTCTTCACTAAACTGAGAAATAGGCTGAAATTCATTTTCAATTTTTGAATTTGAACATTCTTCTAGATTTTGTGAAGTACTGAAGTTATGTAAAACTGTCATTGCTGAAGTTCCTGCTTGTACCAATGATAATCTCTCTACTCGAACAATGCATTTTAGTTTTTGTATTTCTTCATACAAGTCGCTTCTATTTCCATATTTTTCATAGTTAACAACAGTTTCTTCTTCTCTTTGTAATCCTTTTGTACTACCTTTTTCTACAATAGATTCTTTGGCTACTTTATCCACATTTGTTTCTATATTTATCGTTTCAGTTTTGTTACTTTTTCGTCTTCGTTTATGCTCCGGTTCATCCAAAGAGAATTTATGTTTTATTTCATTCTCTAAATTAGCTCCTGACGTATAAGAAAGATTTTGACATTTTGGAACTGAACTATTTTCTGTATGTATTCCTTCAACGTTTTCTTGGACTATTCCTTTTCTTGAAGGTTTCTCCGTCACTGCTTTATTATTAGTTTGTCTTAAATTTTTAACATAATCATTATTAATAGCAAAGGAAGAATGCTTTCTTTTTCTGCGTTTTGTGGGTCTATTTGCTTCATGTTTTATTATGATTTTATTTTCCTCAGTGTTTTGTATTTTGTCTCTTACTATCTGTTTCTTTTTATTATAACATTTTTTTATATTGCAAACATCAGAAGCAACGTTTCTTTTTTCCAAAAATAAAGACATATCCTCCTGTTCTGATTTAGATGTAACAAAGACTAAACATTCATTATCATTCGGTAATTCATTAGCAGTTATAATTTCATTGTCATTCGTTACTTCTGAGTGTTTTGTAATATTGGCATTTTTTGCTGAAGTTTTCAGTTCTTCCATTTCATTTGCATTTTGTTGAGCTCTGTTACATGCATGGTGACCACGTTTGATTGTGTTTACATCATTATTATGGGTAGTATTTTCAAGGATTTTATTTTTACCCAATTCTAAGTTATCTGTCGAATTGAAAAATACCTTCTTCTGTTCTAACAAGTTTTTTACATTTAATTTTTCAACATCATTGGATGAAATGCATTGATTTTCTTTGGAAACCACTGTTGAATCTTGTAAGATTAACGATGCGGTTCCTTTTACATTTATATTTTGATTACTCTTGCCTATATTTATTTTATGTATGTCTCGCAACTTCACATTCTTTTTTAATTTACGTTGTTTTGCGTAATTTGTTTTTAATTGTGAATGATCAGATACATTTTTGGACTTCATTACAGATAAATTGTTAAATTTATTAGCAACTGTATTCAATTCATTCGAAGTATTCGGCAATTTGCAATGTATGTTTTTATAACTATCGTCGTATAAAACTTCATAGAAATCACGTCTGATTTTTAATAGATTGCCTATTTGCTTGTCGATTTCAATTAATTTTGTTATAGCATCATTTCTAGTTAATTTCGAATATTCATTTATTTCATGAGAATCAAAATTAGCTGTTGAAGTACTAGTGCTTATGGTTTGAATATTATTATCTATTTCACATTGAACCATTCGATCGCTGTATTCTTTATTACTATTTTCTGTTTGTAGTTCAATATCTTTCATTGTATATTTTTCTGTTTGTGAATAATTATTTCTTACACGAATTTTTCTTTTTCTATCATCAGAAGTATGATATGATTTATTTCGTGATTTTACTTGTTCTAAAGTAGAACCTTCTTTACTTGAATAAACTGATTCTTCTGAAGTGCCATCTCTTTTTCTGGAGGACTCTAATTTATTTAATGAGGTTTTGTCAGCAGTGTTTTCTTTAGCGGCACAGATTTCTAACTTAGATGCTTTATTACTAGTCTTGCAGTTCTCTCTTGATGATGATCGACCTTCTTGCTTAGTTTCAAGTGCGTTAGAATTTTTATCAGAACTAATATGTTTATTTTTGATTTGAAACGTGTCATGCTCAAGAATATGTTTTCCATTTTCATAGATATAATTCTTGTCAGGACATTTGCTATCGACGTTTCTTTCACTAATACAATGACAGTCATTACTATTTTCAAGTAATGTGTTATTTTTTTTAATGTTATTCGTAACTTTTTCGAGGTCCTCAATACTCTCTGAATTTAATTTTAGGTGCGTAGTCTCATTTTTCAAATCGTTCAATTGTTTGTCAATAGGTTCATCTTTACTTAAACATTTCGTTTCTTCATTCAATGCATCACCACAAAATGTAGTCAATCTATTAATATGTGAAATATTTGCTTTTAAACTTTCTTCATTCTCATCTAAACAAGTGTCAAGTTTTAAATCTATTTCGGCTACGATTAAATTATTATTCGTCTTTATAGTGTCCACTTCAATTCCATTACTCACAAACAAATTTGCATTATTTTCTACATTCGGAATTTTCTGAACATCTTTTGAAATAGTGTCTTTAGTTTCACCTTCCATTAGCAACGAAAATTCAGGTTCCTTTAACGTTTGCACATGTTCAACAAATGCCATAGAGGAAGTTTCTTCTTCACGTCCATTTTTTTCTAAATTTCCAGGGGTAATGTCAGCTACTTTATCAAAATTTAAAGTAACATCATTATCTGTTTTTGAGTTAGTTGCTAAAACTAAACCATCATCTGCAAAATAAATAAAGAAATAAAATATATCTTAATGTAAACAATTACTATGTGCCGGTTGATTCCGATTTTGAAATTGTATTGTTTTAACTTCAGGCTATTTAATAAACAAAGCATTAAATTTGTTTAAAATAGTAGTACCTATAACATTTTGACTAAATAAAATGAAATAGTAGTTCTTCATATACAAAAACACAAATTAATGCAAATGCAATATGCATATAACATGTGATGGTTATTTGCTCTCCAATAGTGTTACTTTCTACCTATACAAGGCATCATTAAATTTTGAACAGTTGTTAAATACTTATTATTTTAACCAAAATGATTATCATTATTTCAGATAATCCGAAGTATACAGCAATTCATGAAAAAAAAAAGAAAATTACCCTGAGTAGTACTCATAACGTCTACAGCTGATTTTTCCACAAAATTATTCCATAATTTTCCATCTTCTAAAACACTTTTTTCATCAACGTTGTGAACATCCTTCGCTCTTTTCTCCCATAATCTTACCATTTCATCATCTTTTAAATCACCACCTTTTACAGCTGATTTATTTATGTCAATAAACATATCATAATCATAATCTAAATCTTCGTTTTCATATTCATATACAGATTGAATTGTCGACTCATTGCTTTGAATTTTATTATTATCGTTACAACTTTGAGAATAATTTGACTCTATGTTTTCTTTCTGAGAATTGCTTGCTAGAATCACCTTTTCACCAGCGGTTGTTTCAGTATCAGTAAAGTCAACTGAAAATGAATCTGAATATTTATCATCATTAACTAAATCGGCAGTTTTTGTATTTGTAGGTACATTAATCTTAACATTTTTATCGTCGTTTTCAATTTCATTATAGGCTGTCTGTAGTAATTCTTTTTCAAGCTCATTACTAAAATACTTCATTGCGTTTTTTTGTCTAGCACGTCTATTTTTTCGTTTTTCGCTTCTTTTATTAAAAGACTTTTTTTTGTCTACATTTGATGTTAAATCACGAGACTCATCTGTACTTTTAAGTTTGATTATTCGAACTTTAGCGGTTCCTTGAATTTTTTTTCTTGGAGAAAATCCTTTGACTATCTCTTCAATTGCTAAATCTTCCTTAGCTTTTTTTGAGTTTGATTCTGAAAGAAATTTATGCTCTTGCTTGCTTGCTTGTTCTTTGTTTTGTACTAAAGGTATTTTTGTTGGTTTCAAGTAAGATGTATAAGGGTTAAAATTTTTGGTTAAACAAGAAAATCCAATGCTATCTTTACTTTTTATAGATAAATTACTCGAAGGATGTGTGTAATAATCAGTTTCGTTTATTATTTTCATAGTTTCTTTATAACTGTCTCTATTTAATGATATTTTATTTTTCTGAAAATCCACCTTGGCAATTTGTTGTCTTGCATTGTTTATAAACCTTTTATCTTCATTTTTCGGAATCTGTTCCGGTATATCGTTTACTAATTCTAAATTTTTTGATTGTTCAGTCATTAATGTTGTTGAAGTAATTTCCGCCTGCGTTTCAAACGAATTAGTTTTCGCAAAATAATCTGATTCCCTATTGCTACCTGAAGTATTCTGGAATTTGTTATTTTGATTTATTTTGTCACCCTGGTTACTGCATTTCCCTTTAACTAAGTTTTTGGTTTCAACATCACTCTGTAGTACTCGTTTTTGCAAGTGTTTCGTAAGATCTTTTGTAAGGAATTCTGTATCTTTAGTAGAGTTGAACTTTTCTCTATTAACATTGATTGTACTATTATCTACTTCTTTTGATTGGCTTCTGATGGTGTGTTCACAGACTTTTTTGTTAAAAAGTTTCCGTCTTGATGCAATTTCAAAATGTATCTTTTCTGATTTGAATTTAATTTGATCCTTTTTCATTTTATCTGCAGGTTGTAATTCTACGTATTGCTCAACAGTATCTTCAACTTTAATTTCTGCATTTACTAATTTACTTTGAAGTACATTTTCATACTCCTGAGAATTGATTTCTTGTTGATTTTGTTCAATATTCCCGTTAAAATTACTTATAGTTTGTACTTGTTCACCAATACTACATCCAGAGTGTGTCCTACTTTTTGTACTTGTATTCTGACTTTGTTCTCCTATGATAGTAGGTACAGTAAGATACTCTTTTTTAGTAGTTTCTCCACATTGTGTAGATACAAAGTTAATACTTTCATTTATGTTGTTCCTATGATCATGATGTAGATCTGAAAAGGTGATGTTTTTATCACTTTTCATATTGAATGGGCAGGGCAATGCCACATTATCATCTTGAAAATTACTTTGATCCACATCTGATCCTTGAGGACTTGGTTGATAAAAATCTTTAAAATTAGGTAAATTATCAGAAGATGAGTTATTACTTAAGGCAGAACTTTCTTGCAAAAACGTATCACTAATAAGATTTTGCTGTGGAAATATATCAGTTTTAGATTGCTTACATTCAGGTAAATATTCTAAGGAATCCTTTAACAAGGTTTCTGCTTGTCGGAAATACGTTTCAGGAACAATAGGATCTGGTGAACAGAAATCATTTCTTGAGAATTCTACATAATTACTGCTCATTTGTTTATTTGGAAAACTAAAGTTACTATCGTCAAAATGTACATCCAATGAAGTGCTTAGCTTTTCAATTATCTCTTTTGGTAAACTTTCTATTGGAATATCAAAGTCAGGAATTATAGAATTGATAGCGTCTGTTTTTTCATTAAAACATTGTTCTTTACACATTTCCCTCAATGCATGAGACAATTCAATTCTTTTCTGCTTCTGGATTTGTTGAACAGCTAAATCATATCCAGTAGGTCCAACCTGATTGATTATATTAACCTTTTTAGCATGACTCAAGTTGGAGATGTGATTAATAAGTTTATTATGAATTTCATTAACATCATACATTTGCTGAAGTTTAATTTTTTGATGTGAACTTGTATTAAAACTATGTTTTGGAGAGTAGACAACATTATAATGGTTACTGTCAATAGATCTTGCGGCTTTATCTGAATTTGCAGAGTAACTGCTAACATTTTCGAAATTTGTATATTTAGGAAACTCGTTACAATCACTATGCAAATTTTCATGAATATGGCTAGAATTGATATAGGTTTTTGCAGGCACATCTTCATCAATTTGTAGTTGCCTTTTAATGAAATCACTAGCTTTTTCAATATTCCTTTGAGTGTATTCTTCACTTCCTGGGAACGGTGATCTAGGACGAATGTGTTCCTTTTTAGTAATAACTGATAATTGAACATTTTGATTTAATACACCATAAGATGTTGAATGTGTTGAAAACTGATTTCCATATTTATAAATACCATTTGGTGAAAAGTTTTTACGACTATTGGAGAAATGTTGCCCTTTGTGTCTGAAAATTTTAATTGCCTATAATAAATAAGTAGCTGCAAATTGTAAGTTATTCAAATTCCACTGATAGCGTTAAATTTCGCCAAGTCATAAACCATATGTAAGATCTCGAAAAACAAAAATTAAATCCTTTCTTAATTCGGCTTTTGGATTATTTTCTGTGGTTTGATCATTATGGGAAATTTATATGACATGCCGGAATATAAGATTTTTCTTCAGATTTTATTTTATTTAAAATTATAAAATTTTCAGTTAAATTCAAAAAATTCATCAATTTCTGTATACAAAAATAGCATTTGAAACTTATCCTGCTCCACAAAATGAACTAAATTTAATGCTTTTTGCTTACTTCTTATATCTGTAAAACTGTAAAATTGGGCCCACATATAAAAATCACTTCAACAATATTATGTTAAATTAGGTGTATTTCATTTTTCACCTTCAAATCCAAACACTATTTAATATTGTAGGTCACCTTCAACTCCTCTTTCCTTTTCATCTAGAAATTACTATTATATACAGAATAACTTTTTCCAATTTCACTTAAATTCGGATATTGGAGACAAGCAACAAAAATGCTTCAAGTTCAGGTCATTTTGCAGAAATAGACATAAATTCCCAATGCAACAAATATTAATACTAGAATGTTAGGATAAATGGACAGTAATCTTTTTAGTTAGCAACCAATATCAATAGATCACAACATACTGCCGTGACTTGACACAAATGAATGCTATTTTGCAATAAATAAAAACTAATAATAATAAAATTTACCGTTGTTGGGTTGATCTCCAACTGCGGCTTCTTTCTCCTCCACGCCAATTTCTATTTGGTCTAGTTCTTTCTCTTTTATAGCTACCCTTAATGAACTTAGAATCTTGAAAATTCATTTCACATGTATCTAAAAGCATTAATTGGTTATAAACGTACATATGCTTAATAAATTTCTTAGCCAAGTCAAATAATGTTGTCTAGGATTGAAATTGTAAGGTTATCTTAAAGAAATGAAGCAGGTGAAAAGTATCTTCCTCATATTTCACAATTTCATACACTACCATTATATCTTTAATAAGTTTGTAAATTACCTTGGCGGGTTAAAATCACAAATAAATAATGATAAAAACTAATAGTCTTATTGTATTTGACAAATTGATAAATACCTATTTTAAGATTTATTTTAGAACAAGGGTGACACTGACATTATTTTCGTTTTCCCCGTTTACAACTTTACAATTTCAATAGTGGCTCTATGACCACACAAAACTTGATTCTAGCATTATCTATGATTCTAGCTTTCATGCCACAATGAATCACGAATGTAGCCGAACGTGACTGCTCTTGTGTAGTATTCACATGGATAAACATATTCAAAAATCGCAAGACTCCATAGAATTTGCGCAGACGCGAAATAATTTTGCCGTTTTCTATGATTTTACTTTAGCCCCTTTTTTATTTGAATTGCGAATTTAAATAAATGATTCCAAACGTTCCAACCTCTTTAGCAGTAGTTTATAACTTTATTACTGCTGTTATATTAGACAAGGTTTTAAGTAAACAGGAAATATGAATTAAAAAAATACCTCTGTATCCACATAAAATACACACTTTATTCATTAATATAAGTGTTAAGCCTTTATAATAAAATGTACATATAACAGTTATAATTAATCATCTTCATATCATCTGTATATTAATTAATTGGGTAATTTTTTACATTAGTTGACATTGGAATTGAGACATGAAGTTTAGTCAGGTAGGTAGTACTCACCAAGTAGAATCGTGTGGTAGCATTAATTCCGTGCGGAAACCAATGTAGCTTGAGATACAGGCTCCTAAAGTTATTTAATCGGAGGAAATTTCGATTGGTACGGCCCTGGCTGCAGCCCTTCGTCAGCTGTTCTCGCCAAATATGCATTGATGACGTCATTGTTTAGTTAGGTAGATGTATGACAGACTCGAGTTTGTTTAATGCCCCTGCCCGCCGAAGGCGGGCTGATACATTACAATAATGTTAGGAAGATATGTTTTAGGACAAACGATGTTTGGCGGGAACAGCTGACGGAAGGCTGAAGCCAGGGCCGTACCTATTGGTATTTCCTCCGATTAAGAAAACTTTAAGGGCCTGTATCTCACTCACATTGATTTTTAAACAAATGATAAACAAAATTCTAGTAAATACTACTACACTACTTTACTTGGTGAGTACTACCTACCTGACTAAACTTCATGTCTCAATTCCAATGTCAACTAATGTAAAAAATTACCATTAATTGGTTTGGAATGTTTAGTTTAGTCAATTTTGGACTATTTATTGTTTGATGGGAAATATTTTTGTCCTAACCATTTTACGTTTCCTGGAATTCCTGTTTCTGTACTTTTTCTAGCAGCATTCCAAACTCCTTTAATGACATTTGAAAGGCTTCATCATTCAGTTCATTCATTACAGTTTAAAATGACGCCATTGCTATCTTTAATTGCGTTTCACGATCTTGAGGCGCTTCACTATTCTTATTCTTCTGATTTTCGAACATAATTATTTCTACTTTGTGGTTTATTGTAATTGTGAATTCATATTCTTGTAATATATTGACAATACCATCTAAAACATAGTTATTGCCTCCGTTTTCTCATACAAACATACCAAATGAACATGCTTACACGCAGTAGTTTTTACTGCATACTGCTGACATTCACACTTACTTCTATGAATACAAATACTGTAAAACTGTACAATCTTTTGCATTCTCTTTCTCACAACTCATACATACTTCATTCTAGTACGTATTTGCATTAGGTCTCTCCGTATACAATATTCTATTACTATTTACAGTAACTATCATACGATAAATACAAGTATAAGCTTTTGCTTTAAAAAAAACGGCAGGTTAAATTCACCACCAAAATTCTATACTGTTGTTTATAGTATACGGTAACAATCACACGATAAACAGAAATATTACAATTTTTTGCTTTAAAAAAAGCTTTGGTAATTCTTTACATTAGTTGACATTGGAATTGAGACATGAAGTTTAGTCAGGTAGGTAGTACTGACCAAGTGAAGTAGTGTAGTAGTATTTACTAGAATTTTGTTTATTATTTGTTTAAAAATGAATGTGAGTGAGATACAGGCCCTTAAAGTTTTCTT
>NW_020439050.1:20656-112119 GCF_000699045.2 Agrilus planipennis | reverse complement strand
AAACCACCCTATAGGCCCTAAATGTTTAAAGTTAATCAAAGAATAAAAAAAAAATATATTCTTATAAACTCAGATGATGGCCCAATTCCTCATTCAGTCCTGTTTCAACTATTGCAATAGGTTTAATTGATTATAATAAGATAAGCTATTTTCCTTCTCCCTTACAGTTTTCGTTTGTTGAAGCATACGCAGTAAAAAACAGGCCCAATAGGCCTTTGAACTGCGGGTACTGAACACGCTCGTTCACTGTTTTTCTTCCAAATCTTTCATTTTAAAAGTCTGTTTTAGTTTAATCACAATTTGGTCCACCATTGGACCAGCCCCAGTGCACAAAAGGTCATCAACAAATACAAGCAAATAAACAATGTTATTGTCTTTTACGCAAAAATACAAACCTTGATCGCTTTGAGTCTTTGCAAATTTTTGACTTACCATGAACTCGTTGAATCTATCATACCAACAACGTGGTGCACCTTTTAAACCATACAACACTTTTTGTAATTTACAAATTTTGCCTTCAGATACACTAAAATTATTTGGTAAAATAACATATATATCTTCTTTAATTATTCCATTTAGGAATGCACTACACACGTCTAAATGATATACAGGCCATTTATTTTGCGTACTAAGAGCAATCAACGACCTTACAGTAACCATCTTTACCACTGGTGAATAAAAATATCACAATAGTCTAAATCTGTTTGCATGAAACTTCGAGCAACTAACCTTGCTTTAAACAACTCAGTTGTTCCATTTTTGTCTCTTTTAATGTTGAATACCCACTTAGTGTCGAAAATCACAGCTTTGGCCTTTGGTTTATTTACAACCCAAGTATTGTTATCAGCTAATGCAGTCTTTTCGTTTTCCATTGCTTTAACCCACTCAGACTTGTGTGGAGATGATAGTGCCTTTTCTAAACTTTCTGGTTCACATTGATCCATCACAAGATAACAATAATAATCTTGTAATCGCTTAGGTAGCTTCACGTTCCTCTTTGGTCTATCTTCCTCACGTTTTGGGGTTTGATTGATTATACTTGTATCAAGACGACTCGATCTCGATCTTCATGCAAATTAGGACTTTCCATTGATGCCTGATCTTCACCTAGTTCTAGATTTTTGTCCAGATCTTAGTTATCATCTAGATTTTGATATTTAACTAGATCCTAATTTTCATCTGGATTTTGAACCAAATCTTGATTTTCTGTTAGATTTTGCCCTAGTCCTTGATGTTCATTTTCTGGAAACTGATTAGGATCTTCATTTTTTTGATAATCTTCAATTTCCCAAGCTTTGGTTCCTTCTTCGACCTTGGACAAGATGTTGGGTTGGAATATTACTTCACGTTCCATAGAAAAAATATTTTTATCAGGGTAGTAAATATTTTATATCCTTTTGTTGCTTCACTATATCCTACAAATATACCCCTTTTGCTCTTGCTGTCTAGTTTCAACCTACGTTGCTTGGGAACATGAGTCCAAACATCATCTCCAAAAACAGCGTATAACAACTTCACATCAAAGTCCTTTCTAAACCATAATTTGAGAGGAGTTTCTTTAGGGATTGAACTAGTACCAGATCTGTTTAACACAAACACTGTCATATTGACAGCTTCGGCCCAAAGATTTTTCTTTAAATTTTTAGCTTTTAGTATTGCTCTAGCAGCTTCCATTACCGTGCGCATCTCTCTCTCAATTTTTCCATTCTGTGCCGGAGTATAAGGTACACTAGTTTGATGAACAATACTTCGACTTTTTAGTAACTGTTTCACGACACAATTAATAAATNATTTATTTGATCGCTCTGTCTTAATATCATTATTTTCTTTCTGCACTATTTTTAATGGCCATAAATTTAATTTGTGCAACCAATCGCGGCCCATGAGTGGTTTTCCTACTTTCCCTACCACGTACAATTCGCCGTCGGTCGTTATCGCCCCATAACTTATTTTAACATTTTTTAAAACTCCTATTGGTTTACTCGTTTCACCTCCATAATAGTTTAGTACAGTTCGGGTAGCTTGCAATTTGAATCTATGAAAATATTTATTGTAATCAATTTCACTAATTATGGAAATGGTTGATCCTCCATCAACTTCCATTTTAAAACTTTTATCGTAAATTTGAACTCTTAGGTACTGTGGGTCAACTTTAATTGTATTACAAGTTATATTTTTTTTAACGTTAATTGACAACGTAATTTCAAAATCAGCAGAATCTTGATCGCCTTCGCTATCCGAATCGCATAAACTTAGATTGTTTTCAGTCTTTTGTTCAATATTTTTTACCGGACGAACTTTGTTCTTATTTCGCGATCTGCAAACGTTGCTCAAATGTCCTACCTTACCACAGTTGTTGCACGTTTTTCCACGATGCCAGCAGTTTTCTCTCCNTTTCAGTCTTTTGTTCAATATTTTTTACCGGACGAACTTTGTTCTTATTTCGCGATCTGCAAACGTTGCTCAAATGTCCTACCTTACCACAGTTGTTGCACGTTTTTCCACGATGCCAGCAGTTTTCTCTCCAGTGATTTTGCCTACCGCAACAAGTACACATCATTGAACCTCCTTCTTTTTTTGATGATGCACTGTTTCTTGAATTGTATTTTTGCCCATTTTTCCCTTTACGTCCTTTATACTGTAATTGTACACGGTGGTTCTCGTATTCTTCCGTCTCTTTGTTTTTAGTCGCCGTTGACTCCAATTTCTCCACCGCTGCCGTTGCTTCTTCTATTGCCACTGCTTCTTTGATAGCACCTTCCCAATCTAATTTTTCGCTTTTAAATAATGCTATTTTAATTTGTTTACTTCGAACTCCGGTGATAAATTGGTCTCGCAAAGCTTCTTCTTCATTTGTAAACATGCAATTTTTAGCTAAGATGCGCAGCTCTGCTGCGAATTGTGATATGTTTTCATCATTTTTTTGCATCCTTTCTCGAAATTGTTGTCTTAGCACCGTTTCATTTGTTCTATATGAAAATAGAATCATGTCTATCGCTGTTTGTACAGATTTCCCCTTTTTTAATAGTATTTTCAATTTTCTTTTAAAAGTTTTAACAAAATTTTCTGCGGCTCCATTTGTTGCCGGATGTTTTACTGGTGAAAAAGTCTGTACATTGTCGCTAACTACATGAAGTGACAAACCAAACCTCGCAAATAAATTTTGAAATACTTCAATAGTTTTTAAAGCAGAAGTACTTTTCATCCAAAAAATTTCTGGCCATTTGGTTCTTGCATCAAGTAATAAAATAAAATTGTGACCCTTATAAGGACCAATGAAATCAGTGTGAATCCGTTACCACTCCTTTTCTGCCCAATTCAATGAATTCAAATTGCTTTTCACGGAATTATCACTTCTTTATCAACATTTGGCCACCAAACAAATGATCTAGCTATCGATTTCATTTTTACGATTCCCGAAAGTGTATCATGCAATTCATTTAAAATAGTACCCCTCAATTTTTGTGGAACTACGACACGGTAGCCCCACATAATACAATCTTGTTCTACTGTTAACTCATCCTTTTTAGTTAAAAATTTCTTAAGTTCAACCGTAGCACCCCTCAAGGTTTTATCTTTACCTCGCTTNTTTTTTTTTTTTCTGAACTGTTGAGCTTTACTTAACAAATTTAATTAACGCAATCTGCCTGTGAGTTTTTTATCTTCGTCGCCACTGTAATATCTTAAGGTTACAGAAATAAGACAGAGGGTTTTCTGCTTATTGGTTTATTATAAACTGAACATTCATACCCAAAATCCGGCACACTAGCAGCACTAATATAGCCGTTCCCCCACCGTGAGGCGTACTACACGTACAGTGTATATTCTGTACCTTTGCAACTACAATTTTCATTATTTTTACAGCTTTCAGAGTCACCGATCATCGCCACCCCCTACGAGCCTCTCATAAAGTTATCTTGCCACAGATTCCGGTAAGTGTTGCTGAAAAGCTTGACTAACGTTCAATTTCTATGCACACTTGTTCTTGAAAGTATTCCATACGGTACCTTTCTAAGTATAATTTTCATTATTTTTACAGATTTTACAGCCACTGATAATCGCCGCCCCCCTACGAGCCTCTGTTTATGTTGTCTTGCCACAATTTCGGGTAAGTGTCTCCAAAAAGCTTGACTAACGTTCAATTTCTATGCATACGTTTTCTGGACAGTATTGGGTACGGTACCTTTATAAGTATAATTTTCATAATTTTTACAGATTTTACAGCTATTGATGATCACCGCCCCCGTACGAGCCTCTCTTTAAGTTGTCTTGCCACAATTTCGGGTGTCTCCAAAAAGCTTGACTAACGTTCAATTTTTATGCATACGTTTTCTAGGCAGTATTCGGTACGGTACCTTTATAAGTATAACTTTCATAATTTTTATCATTTTTGCAGATTTTACAGCTACTGATTGTCGCCGCCCCCCACGAGTCTTTCTTTAAGTTGTCTTGCCACAGATTCCGGTAAGTGTTGCTGAAAAGTTTGACTAACGTTAACTTTTTATACACCCTTTTTCTTGAAAGTATTCGGTACGATACGATGAAAAGAAACAATGTGTTTTCTTTGTAAATAAGGAAAATTGCATTGTTTCTTATCCATTTTTTACTTTAACTTGTACATTACGAAAAACAAAAAGTAACTAACACATTTAAAGTGCGCGCCTTTTTTATTTAGTATTGACTAGAACTGCCGGAGGGCGCGCAAATCAGCTCATTTCGAGTTGACCATCTATTACCCTTTGTATATCTATTATCTATGCTTAAAACTGTAACTTAATCAAATGAAACATTAGTCACTACTACAGCAGCCGCCTGGCGCCGCGATACAATAGACTAAACAAATCGACAGCGATGTATTTTTCTTTCTTTTGATAAACAACAACTATAAACTATAACAGTGAGGACTTTAGGTAACACCCAAGAGAGAAAATAGTAAAATAACTTGACAAATGGATCTCTGAAGTGGTTCCCATTGCTATAACATACGGTCTGCAACTGAGAGTAAAGAAAGCCAGCGAGTTTGTGCGGGGTGAAGGATTTTATGAACAGCCACGTTTAGAAATACAAATACATACACGCTTGACTAGCAGTGCGTTTTGCACTATTCTGTACATAGTTGTGCACATTCCGCGCCAGATCTTCACAACTTCTAGGCATGTGTTCCTTACAAGCATCACTTGCAGCCAAATGGAGTGAATGACATATGCATTTCATTATTATTAAACCAGGACACGTCTTCTTCAATCGACTCGTAATAGAATTATGCTCACCAACATTAACACTAGCTCCATCGCAACCAAATACTATGACATTATTCAAGGGAATATTATTTCCTGTAAATGCTGTCATAAGTAAATAATACAAATGTTGGCCAGTTGCACCTTCTTCAGCGGTCTTAACATCGTTTTTAGGAAAAACACTTGTCAAATCCCAAAATTTACTGGTAATCTGTCCACATTCTTCATAATATCGAACTACAATACATGTAGTTTTGACGTCAGAACAATCTGTAGAGTCATCAGTTAGTATAGAAAATTTTTGCTTCTTCAGATGATTTGAAATTGTTTCTTTGTGCGAAGCAGCGATGACATTAGTCACAATTTTTGTAGCTTTAGGTCTCTTCATGTATACCTCTTGTAAGATATTTGAATCAGGAAGTGCAGATTTCAAGCAAGGGATAAGATCATCAACAATAGAATAAGGAATGTTATGTGCAGCCATAAAACCGCAGATCTTAATTTCTACGTTTTTTATATTTTTAGCTCTAAAGTGTTGTGTTGTCTGGGGTCGGATTCGAAGAACTACATTCATAAATTTTTACCATGTTTCTTGTGCTTTGTAGTTAATCCATGTGTATTAATTAAACTAATATCGGCAATTAAGCTGACATTACACCATTTACATCTAGCTTTTGTATTGTCATTATTGTCACATCCAAGCCATGGTGAACATTGTATATGTCGTTCCCATTCAACTCGATATTTTTGAATCCTATGTTTTTGATTTTTGAGCAGAGATAACACCGGAACAGTGAGATTCAGATTCGTCGTCTTCACTTGCAGATGACATAATAACCTGAAATAATACAAAATTAATCACCAAAATAGTTCTAAAATATTCATAAGATGACAGCACATCAATACGCGATGTACTACCGACTATAGTTAAATGTTAATTGTTATTTGATTCCATACTAGATGGCAGAGTTAGTTAATTTGGTCAATATTCAAAACTTGGTATGTTTCCGTACCAAAACAGTAGTGGCTTGGTACATGGTACATGTTCGATCTTTGTTAATTATATATAGTCATTGTGTATAGTCATTGTATATATTTTGTAATATTAAGAAGANATTGGCAAACAATTATAACTATTGCATATTTAATAGGAAATTTCCGTAAAAACATGATTTTACAAAAAGTTAACTTCAATCGTCTTGTTATTTTTAACGCAATGTTTTTTCTTCCTTCGCGTTCCATCAAAATGAAGCTTTTTAAGAGCCGGAACAAATGCAATTTTTACCGATCACTCCAATGTATATGTTTCTCCATCAATTTCAAACGTACCTACTTTTTGCACACTTGTGCTACGCATTTGTTTTTTTTTTCAAGTCAGTGCAAATGCATTTCTACTACAAAGTATTGATATTATTTGAAGGTAATCGCAGAAAATAGTAAAGTAGTGTTTCCGAATGTGTTCACTTGTAATTATTTATGATTACACTTATCTCACATCTTCGTTTTTTAATTGGATGAAAGTGTGTGTGTTATACATATGTGAAGATTTCCATATAACTTACAAACACACCTTACATGGCCTTTTTGCGAAACATCGCGGATGATAACTTTATGTGTATTGAATTTCATTGCTATATGGATGTTGAAGTTGAATCAATTAAAAAACAATTTCAAAACAGCTAACTGTGATTACCTCTGTGGGATTAACATCTATGTAAATTGTTTTTACTGGTTTAAATAACTAAATAAATTGCATATTGTTAAGTTTAGATGTCTTCATTAATAGCTGCGGCATTGTTTACATATTCGTATCACACATGATGTACCAATTTTTAAAAACTATTCTGTTACAAGATTATTTCCGTAACTTTGATTAAGTGCGCTTACTGAAGAATAGTACGTCAGCACGCCATCATACAAATAAATGATTTAAAACAATTTTAAAACGTTACAAACGTGTTAATACTTAATAGAACGAAAGATTTGACATACATGTTTCGAACATTTCGAACTGTTTCGTTTGTCAGTGTAATAACAACGATTTTTTTCCTTGGTCTTTACTCAGTATTGTACTTCTTGTAATATACAAACATTTCGTCCTCTCTTTGGAAAATACTAATGTTTCAAATGGTATCATACCATCATAATGGTATTGAATAAACGACATTGTATTTAGTAGAGTGAAAATCGTATCTTTAGGAAACTTGTTGACCCGGAAGGTGTAATTGTTTTCTATATTTAATTATATGTTTAGTTTTGTTGAGAAACAATTTATTCGTATCCCCAAAATACTCACAACATACTGTATCGTTGCAGTGTATAATAATGTACTATTAAGTCATTTCTACTGAATTAAGAAAATTGCATTCCCTTCGCTTGATAGTTTACTTATGATTACCTCTGCAGTAGTAATAATTATGAACACAACAAGATAATTTTAATTATTTTCACAGCATTCACAGTAACCGATGGTCACTATCCCCCTACTAGGTCCTCCTTCAGTTGTCTTGCCGGTACGTGTTGCCGAAAAGCTTGACTAATGTTCAATAATTATGCATAGTTTTTCTACAAGTATTCTGTAATATCTTAAGGTTACAGAAATAAGACAGAGGGTTTGCTGCTTATTGGTTTATTATAAACTGAACATTCATACCCAAAATCCGGCACACTAGCAGCACTGCTAATGTAGCCGTTCCCCCACCGTGAGGCGTACTACACGTACAGTGTACTCTCCCCTACTTAATCTTAACCTACCGCTTTTATTATTGTTAAATAAGTTACATATACTAATAAGGTTTCACTTTTTGTTCATTGCACGTCGAGCTGATCTTCTTAGCTGAGGGTCTGTGTCGATCGTAGTGTCTGGAACGCTTGCTAGTTTCAACTGATCGAAATGGCGCTTTACAATCGATCCGGTTTCTAACTTTACTAAATAAGTTACAGGGCCTAATTTTCTCTCAATGACAGCCTTCACCCATGGAGGAGAGTTCACGCTAAAATTCATTGCCCATACTATTTTCTCTTTTTCAAATACTGCTCGTCTCTTTCCCCTTGAGTTAATGGCCTGTCGTTCCGTTCTTAATTTTTGAATAATTTTGATATCTGGTCGTAGTAAATCGAACTTCGATCGTACCTCTCTTCCTAGCATTAATTTACATGGTGTTTCATTCGNTGGGCGTTACCATCTTTGTTTGTCGAAGGGCGTACCTACCCCTCTATATGTATATATTAATTGTACCAATTCCGAAAAAGAGAAGACAAGTATTTCAGCCTTCGTACCAAGAACTTGTAACGTGACATTTCAGTGACCATTTTTGCAACTTGTATTTTTTTCTGTACTTGTTTTAATTAAAACATAGCTCAAGATGTTGATGTGTTTATTTTGAAACAGCAACATCTAAACATTGGTCCTTCAATCCGGATTTAGTGACGAACTTATTTTGAACTGGATTTTGTATTAACGGAACTTTGTATCTATGAACTTGAACATCTTCAGTGACTGTGTTTGTGCGAACTTGAATCATTCTTTTAGTGACTTTTATGAACATTACTGTTACTACTATTGTACATTTTTGAGGATTACTTTTCAACAACTCAAGGATACCAAGTACGAAGGCGGAACCCTGAACTTCAATCAACTGAGGACTAAGGTGGAGTTATTACGAGAACCTGAGCTTCACGATCTTCAGTGACCCGAACCTGTGACCTGTACCAGACCTTTACAGAACAACCAAACACGTAGGTTTTTGAACAAGTTGTAGATTTGCGTAACATTTGGTAATTATGGCCGATCTCGAACAATTAGCCTTCGAGCGTGGGCGAATTAAGGCTACTTGACTCGTTTTAAGTAATTCTTGGACACCTGTGACTTGGAAACTGAAATATGCAATATTCAGGCGCGTTTAGAAATAGCAGAACCATTGTACGGAAAATTTGAAGACATCCAATCTAGGATTGAAGAAGTTGTAGAAACCGAAAAACAGTTGCAAACCCAAGACCGTGAACGAACTAATTTCAACATATTTTAAGCTGATTGGTACTGCACGTGAAGCAATTAAGACATCGTTGGAGAAGGAACGTCGCGAACGTGAAGAACACAGAACCATTACGTCTAATTCATCCACTACACCAGTTGGAGAACCAAAAATTCCAATTAAATTGCCTACTATTTCGCTACCAACTTTCGACGGCTCCTATGATAAGTGGTTACAATTTTCGTGACACTTTTGAATCACTTATCCACAACTGCGAATCGTTAACGAACATCGAAAGGTTCCATTACATAAGTTCTGCACTCAACGGCAATGCTGCACGTGTTATTCAGTCGTTAGGGGTTTCCGAAACAAATTATACCTTAGCGTGGCAATGTCTTAAAGATAGATTTGAAGATACACGAGCGTTAATCCACCATCACACCAAGGACTTTTTGAACTGCCGACTGTTACAAAGGAATCCCACATCTCTCTCAGACAATTGTTAGACTATATGAATAACAATTTGTTATCATTAAAGGCATTACGTGAACCTACTGACTCTTGGTCTACACTTGTCATTTACATCATTACAAGCAAGTTGGACGCTTCAGCAAAACGTGAATGGGAACGGCAAAGGGTTACGTTGATTGGTAAACCTACGTTAAGAGACTTTGTTAACGTACTGGAAAACCATTGTAAATATCTTGAAATGACTACAACAGAAGGGCCAATTTATTCTGGTAAAGGTCATTGTACGAACGATAAGAGACCATTTAATTATAGAAAAACAGAACAAGTGACATCTCATATGGTAACCAACACAATCAGCTGTTAATTTTGTAAAAAATCTCATCCTTTGTACTACTGTGAAGGATTCAAGAAACTTACTCCCGCAAGAAGAGTCGAAGAAGCACAAAAAATGCGACTATGTTTCAACTGCTTAAATCTAGGGCATAGGAACAAATCATGTAACTACGGGCATTGTAAGAAAAAAGAAAACACCACACGCTACTTCATCAAGACATCAGCAGTCAACCTCAAACAAGCAATAGTGACAATTAACCAATAGCAGTAACTCCCTCAACATCTACAGCACCCTCGGTAACAATGGTAGCCCAATCAGCGAACTCAAATACTTCGCATGTACTATTATCAACAGCGATCGTATTAATCCAGGACAAGCAAGGAAAACGACATGAATGCAGATCTTTGCTTGACTGTGGATCCCAATCCAACCTTATTACGAAGGATGTATGGACTCGCCTGAAATTACTATGCACACAAACGACAGCTGTAGTCTCTGGAATTGAAAATGCAACTCGAAACATTGACTACAAGAGAGGAGTAAAGATGCACGCCAAAACAAGTGGCTTTACAAGGACAATGACCTGTTTGATAATGCCACTGATCACCAGCTACATTCCGAACGTAGCATTCAGTATGGATCAATTCAAATTACCTCCTGGAATCACGCTAGCTGATCCTGAATTTCGTTTTTCGCGGCCGGTCGACTTGCTAATTGGAGCTGGGTTGTTTTGGGACCTTCTATGTATTGGACAAATACGAACACATCCAGACCAACCTGTATTACAGAAGACGCAACTTGGTTGGATTCTAGGCGGTACTATAACTTCGAATAAAGGTATCGACAGCTGCCTTACGTCATGTCATTTAACAACAGAACAACCAGCCACTGGCGACAATCCTTTACATCAAATGGAACGTTTTTGGAAATTAGAAGAATGTGATGCAACTGCAGACAGTACTCAATTTACCCCTAAAGAATTATACAACGCTACTTTTTGGTGGGATGTACCGTCATGATTCTCAAGGGATTCGGGAGGGTTGCTTGATATTCAAGTAATTCCAGAAGAACGGCAAATTACACATTCACATTTAGTTCTCAGTAGCTTCAATTTTGACATTCTCGAACGATATTCATCTTTCAATAAGTTGTTTAGAATCATTGCATGGTACTTTCAATTTGTCAAAAATTCTAGGGTCACAATTACAGAACGTAATTATGCTTCACTATCTCCTAATGAACATAACTATGCATGAATTGTACTCTTAAGATTAGCACAATGTAAGGACTTTCAAATGTAGGTCAATGAACTTGCAAGGGGTAAATGTACTTCAAGAACGAGTAACATTCGTGGACTCAACCCATTTTTAGATAAACATGGTCTCCTTAGGGTGGGCGGTAGACTTCAGAATGCCTCAAGGACTAGAAGTATGCTTACAACGAAGGCGTATGTTTGTATTTTCGTATGTTTTGCAGTGAAAACTATGCACATTTAATTGACTGTCGATTTAAGCACAGAAGCATTTCTGAACTGTTTGAGACATTTTATTTCTAGAAGAGGAATGTGTAGGTATATTTATTCAGACAGCGGTACTAATTTCATAGGAGCACGCAATGAATTACGAGAACTCGGGACTTTATTCGCTAATGAAGGCCGTAATGCGCAAATAGCGAATTATTTAGCAGGACACCAAATCAACTGGCACCTGATTCCCCCTTCAGCACCTCACTTTGGAGGACTATGGGAAGGTGTTGTTAAATCAATAAAGGGTAACTTAGAACGAGTCATAGGAGACATTAGATTAACCTGTAATGAACTGTACACCATGTTAACGCAAATCTAAGCTTGTTTGAATTCCCGTCCATTGTCTCCTCTATCAGAAGATCCTAATGACCTTATCCCCTTAACTCCAGGTCACTTTCTTGTCGGGCAATTAACTAGTTTTGCAGAGCCGAACCTCGAAGACATCAAACCAACTAGACTGAAGCGGCACCAACAGCTGGTCCAGATGCTGCAACACTTCTATAAACGATGGAAATCAGAATATCTGTACCAGCTACAACAACGTAGTAAATGGACTTCGTCTACAAATCCTAGATTGAACCCGGGAACCATGGTCGTGATTCAGGACTTGCCGCCCATGCGATGGCGTATAGGACGCATCTTAGAGCTTCACCCAGGCCTGGACAACATAACGAGGGTCGTAGCCGTCAGGACTTCCGAAGGAATCATTGAACGGCCGGTTAAAAAGGTATGCATTTTGCTGATGGAAGAAGAACCGATGAGCGGATTCCTTATTAGCAACAACGGACAGTGACAGTAAGTGAACCCTAATAGTGTAGCGATAGTGTTACCTGATTTCGACAGATAATTCTGAACCTCTGTACAGTGTAGTGTTGTGTTAAAAACAATAGTGTTGTGTAAAAATAGAACTTGTGTTTAGTTATTAGTGTGTATTTATAGAGACAATGAAGTTATTATCATATAAGAACTTTTAATTTATGTTTTGAAAAAAAAAATATTTTTTCGGTGGGCGGAATGTTTGGTCTTTGTTAATTATATATAGTCATGGTTGTTCCGTCGCTATTCGCCGNCGGATTTGTTGAAGAACGAAAATTGGCTTTTGCACCATGATAAACGCCTCTGCTCACACATGGTTGTTTGTGCGCGAATTTTGGGCCAAAAACAACACACTAATAATGCCGCAGCCATCGTGTTCCCCAGATCTGACCCCCTGTGACTTTTTCTTGTTTGGGCGACTGAAGAGGTCCATGTTAATTCAACGATACGCTATGTGTTCCGTCGCTATTCGCCGAAACGTTGTTTTTTGTTATAAATATAGTTTTTATTTACATACATATTTAAGTAGATGGTTTGATAATTTTTTAATCTTATTCGATTGCGTTTGGTTTTAACTGTACATTCTTTGCATCCTAATTTACATTATCGTGTATATTACATTTGAATCTTCTCTTGGAATTCATAATACAATAGCAACCTATTCAATGTTTACCTGACTGTCATCGTTAAAATCATATTAGGGCCGTATTTTCCTCTCATAACCATTTCAATTGTACTTATCATATTTACCTGAAATGCAGTCATTTGCTGTAAAGTTTTTCATACTAGTTTCTAATTCTATCTCTATCTATCTTAAATTGTTCTTCTCTTTCTCGTTTATTTAAATACATGTCCAAAATTTTCTAACCAGAGTTCATCAATATACATCAGTGAGCACGGTTCTCAATAATACGCGTTTAGTTATTTAAGTTACAATAGTTGTACATATTTTTAATTGTGAATAGTCTCGATCCTTTAATAATAAAACTAGTAAAAAAAAAAGGTGTAAATTTTATTAAAGGAAAAATCATCAACTAGCTGTACAATATTAAGTTGGCGTACAGCAGAAGCTGGTATAAGTTAAACACCGACTATCCTGCTTCAACATTTTATGGTCCTTCGAGCCGGATACAGCAGTTCTTCAAATACAAAATTCACAATTAAGAATAAAAAACATTATACAAGTGCAGTTAAAAAACAGTTTAGTGCAAACATACGATTTCTTCGGGGAACCAACATACGTTATACATTCATCAGTCCAACATACCGAGGTCTACATTCAGAAACAAGCCTTCATATACGATACCAATTTCAATCCATTTGTCCTCATCGAGATTCAATCCAAATCAACACAACAAATATCAACAATCGTCGCGGAAACCAAGTAAGTTTGTAGCAATCACTGATTTATTCATTTCCTTATACATTTCCATATCCTAACGAATTAAGAATAGCTTCAATATGTCTGACTCAGAATCTCTTGCTAGATTTAAACTGCAGCGGGGTAATTTAAAAAGACAACTAACAATTTTTTCTAATTTCCTTAATTCAGTTACTTCAAGTGATGATTGCGAAGAAGTTATCACTCGATTAAACAAAATTGAAAATGTAATAGATCAGTTTAACGAAATTCATATTGAGATTGTTCTACAAGATAACAAACCAGAACACGACAAATATCAAGATGAATTTGAGCAGTTATATTATTCAGTAATTAGGTCAGCACGTAAATTCATCAAAAGTTGTAGTACATCTTCTTCAGTTGTATCAACCGATAACGTAAATTCAGATACATCTAATACAGTAGAAAACACCAATTCCAACGTACGTCTTCCTAAAATTGATTTGCCTTCTTTTGATGGATCATATGATACGTGGATGTGTTTTTATGATACATTTCAGTCAATGGTACACAATAAATCACACATTTCGAACATTGAAAAATTACATTATTTACGAGCTTGTCTGAAAGGCGATGCCGCAGCAGTCATACAGTCTTTAGCCACTTCTGATAGTAATTATTTAATTGCATGGGAATCTCTTATTGATAGGTATGATGATAAACGCATTATAATTGAAAAACATATCAATGATCTCTTTAAACAGCCAGTAATTATACGAGAAAATGCTACATGTCTTAGACAACTTTTAGATGACATTAACATACATATACTAGCACTAAGGGCATTAGGGGAACCAGTTGATTCATGGAGTTCCGTTCTTATAGTTTGCATGTCAGAAAAATTGGATAGAACAACACATCAAGAATGGGAAAAATCATTAAAACCTAAAGAGAAAGCTTCATTCGCTCAATTTTTAGAATATTTAAAAGCACGCCCCATATTCCACTGGTTCATATTCTTGAAGGACATCCTCCGTTGATTCCTGCCTTCAGAGCTCATCTGTAAATATATAAAAAATCTTCACATTAAATATTAACTTCATTGCCGAAGTTACCGTTTAACTAATAATGCAGAGTATGTCAGCCAATATGACAGAAATTAATAAAACAGTAATTGACACTATTGCTAAATAAATAGAAGTTATTACATTCTTTAGTTAAGGGATTCATAAATTTTTTACCGTCCTCTTCTTGACGGTTTTTGATCACTTTACATTATGACACCGCGTGTTGAATTCACTTTTTATCGAGATATGAATTGTTCATTACTCAGGCAATGATATTCGTCAATTCAATAATATTAATTAAAAATAACAAAGAGAATTTATATATAATTCGATAGAGTAACACATGTAAAAAGAAAGTAATTAATGTTAACTGAAAGTAATTAATGTTAACTGTTAGTAAGATAACGAAGCATAACTTGTATTAATGAAAAATTAACTTACCATTTGCAATTAATCCTCAAACAGCAGCAATATAATAAAATTGATACAACACTGAGAAAATCACTCAACTGTTTTTCAATATTCAATCTTTCGGAACTTCTAACACACAAGCGTTTGACACTAAAACTAAAATGCAACTGATTGAAAATAGGTCTATAAACGATTTGTTAACTACGTCACTCCCTACTCTCTCGAAAACACAGTACTAAGAATTCTCTTTGTCTTATTATGATTCAAAAAGGTTTAGATTTACTGTAACGAACATACTTGTTATTCACTGTATTAGTTCGATATTTATAAACACTACGTAATAATTCATTTAAAAAAATGTATATGTGAGAAATACAAATGATTAATAAATTATTAGAAGAAACAAAATCTAACGCATTTCACTTGTTTGTGTGTTAGTCACAACGTCCTTCAGCGGTTTAGTGAGCGTTACATGTGACGCTGTAGCGACATGCTGAGGCTATAAAATTTTTTGAACGTATGCAGTAATATATTATCAATGTAAACGAACGAAATGCACTTAACCGTTCATTTTTTTTTACTGAATATTTTACTTATGTTTAATGTAGTAATGAAACTACGTACTTATTGTTTAATAAAAGACACTTTATTCGTTTCACTGCAATAGTTTTTTCAATTTCACAAAATCCGTTCCCAGCGATCATTCCGACATCACTTGACAGTGTTGGATTAATAAATACATCACATTGATTTATTATTTCTACTCCTACGAAATACAAATCTTTCACTTTTAAATTTGTATCCTGATGTTTTTTCTTGATAATTTTTATAACCCTCATTATTTCACCCTGCACGATATTGTTCGGAACTTTTGTCGTAATTAAAAAAATCCATGAATTTGATACTTGTTTCCTTTTTTTCATTTCCAATTGCTTGTCGGATTCAAGCTCGTTTAGTCTATTAATATTTTGTGTTAATGGTTTATGCGGTGACTTTACGAGTTTTTTAAAAAGAGATGTATAATTTTCTCCCCAAAACGCTGAAATATCACTTAAATNTCCATTATATTATAAAACATTTATTGAGAAAAACATAAAAAAACAGAATGTCTAATACAAAAGATTTACAGTATGAGTTTTTGATCTTACAGTTTGCTTTCTTATTACTGACTAATATTAAACGTATGCAGTAATATACAATATAATTTTGTATGCGACACATTATATATACATTCGTAACGGGATAAGAATATTATTCCCGCGAAATGATTCTGACAAACAAAAATATAAACAAATGTCGCTGTCGTTGCTATCAACAAATCAACGTTTCAACACCCCTCCTCAACGGTAAGTGCATTTGTTGTATCTATAAGTCTACATTTTTCGGTAAAATAGGTTAACTTTATATTTCTTAATGGTTTCGTCATCATGTCAGCCAACATTTCATCCGTTGGGCAGTATGTAAATTTTATAATACCCATCTGATAAATATTTCTGATAAAATGGTATTTTGTGTCAATGTGCTTGGTACGGTCACTAAATCTTTCATTCACGATTTGTTTCGGGCAGCTCTGATTGTCTTCGAACATAAGTATTTTTGTTAATTTTGATTTCCCGAAATCGTTTATTAGTTTTTTCAATCACATTGCTTCCTGACGTGCTTCTGCAAGAGCTATATACTCTGTTTCAGTGGATGATAAAGAAACGCAACTTTGTTTGCGACATGCCCAGCTTATCGACGCGTCATACAGTTGAAATATACAGCCGCTGTTTGATTTTCAATCGTGTATATTTTCCGCCCAATCGGCGTCCGTGTAATCGTATAGTGTATCATTTCCTTTTGAATTTCCAAGAATCAAACATTTATGTTTAGTTCCTTTTAAATAACGCGCTATTCTTTTTGCTTCATTCCAGTCTGTCTCTGTCTCTCTCTCAGAAAATTTTAGAAGAAGATAAGGCCCCTCTGTCAGAGAATTACAAATATCGCCAACATCCGCAGCGCCTAAATGTCACTACTGTCCTGAGAAACATTTCCACAAGGATTACCCTATATTAGCCTAACGACGCCGCCAGGATGTCAACCCAGAGTCCTCGGGACACTGGAGACAGGCCGAGGGAAATCCGCAAGTCCAACACCCTCAGTAAAGGCCGGACACTCATACAACCACCATATCAGTTTGCCAGATTGCTGGATACCAAAGGTTCCACTTCGTCTAGGGGAACTGTACACCGAAGCCCTATTGGACACGGGAGCCTCCCATAATTTCGTAAGCTCTCGCTTGACTCACGATTACGACGTTGGTTCCGCTTCAACATCTTTCGCAAGTCTCGCTAATGGTACCACGATTCGCATTTTAGGTACAGTTAACTGTACACATTAACGACTGCCCGCATCGAATCCAAGCCCTCGTCGCAGAAGGACTTAAGGAAGACATAATCCTGGGTATGTCGTGGCTTCTTCGAGTAAATGCTACCTGCGACTTCGAAAGGAAGTGCATTCATTTTGGTACCGACAAACGTCAGACAATCTACTGGGTTCGAGCACCGCCCACCACTCAGACCACGCCTCATGAGCCTACTCTAACATAACATTTTCCTAAGAACTACAGCGGCAACTTTCAAAAGTTAGCTGAGGATTTCCGGGAAGTATTCGTGAAATCGGCGACGCCTACCAAAACGGCTCAACACGTAATATGTCTACGCCAAGATCAGCCTTTCTGCCTTTCACCGTATCAATACTCCGAGGGAAAGAAAAAACTGATCCAGGAGCAAGTCGAGGAAATGCTCTCTGATAATGTCATCGAGCCCAATCAGTTAACCTACAACTGCCCAGTGGTTCTCTTGCGTAAGAAAAACGGAGATTCACGATTTTGCGTAAATTTTCGTCGTTTAAATAACCTTATTCAGAACGAAGTATTGCCGCTTCCCGCTATCCCGGAGACCTTGAAAGCCATAGTTAAGCGATCAAAAAAAAAAAAACAAAAGTAAAATACTTGACTGATATATGTTTTACTGGTGAGACAGTAGTAGATAGACTATGACAGTTCGGCCTCAAAATCCCATGTATTTTCTTATGAAGGTTCAATTTCGTCCTTTTTCGACCGTTTTACCCCTTCCACTCCTACTCTGACGTCAGGACCATCAACCATCTTTGACAGCTGGCTTTGGCAGCCATCCTTGACAGCTGTCATCGCCGGCCATCTTTGATATCTGTCATTGCCGGCCATCTTTGACAGCTGTCATTTTCAGCCAGGGCTTTGCTCCTATCGTCTGCGACTTTGAATTTTCCGCTATCTTCGCTGCAGTTTGTCCTCTCGCCACCAGATCTCTCGCCGCCTTGTTGCGACATTTTTTTTTCTGAAAAAAAGCTATGAACAGAGTTCTGGTTCGATCCAAGGCAAAACAGCTTTAATGCTGCTAGACCGACGTGTTAACCAACCGAATAAACATAGTCTTCAGTGCAACGGTAACATAAAAGTAAATATTGCACACCGTTGATGTATTTACGCTAACAATACGCCGCGCGTGCGAATGTTTGCGTGTATATGTGTGTGTCTGTGTATGTGCCTGTGTGCGTGTGTGTGTGTGCCCGTGTTGTTTGTAAAGTGTGCGTACGTCTGTGTGAGAGCATCCTAAGCGACCTTGATCGAATTATAAGTACAATTGGCGGCTATCTGCTATGTATGTATGTACCAGTATGTGTATGCATGTGTACCATAAGAGTAGTTATAATTAAAGAAGCTTTTGTTTTTCGTTTACCTCATTGCTAATGAATGTAATTAATAATATTTATTGACCTTGAATGTTACATATTAAAAATTTATCGTTTAATGTGCAGAGAGCATGTGTTGGTGAAACACAGTATTTACACACTAACGTACATAGACACATGCAATGCTTTATTCATATGTGTAAGCGTATAGATATTCGTATTCAGTAACGGAATCTATAAAGAAGAGACGAATAATTCATTTGCTTTTATTAAATAAGTGTTTGATATACAACGCATGGTTAAATGACTAAACAGGTGACTTATTATTATTACTACATAAGATTAGAACAGCGAAAATAAATTAACATTACTCATATACACCTGGTATTTACCTATGTACATCAAATTTGCTTTACCTATACCACAGCCGTCTCTAATACAAGCCATGCTGAGAAATTTGGCAACAGCGCATTGCTTCGATGTGAGAGTCCTATTCTGCGAGTCTTACTTGTTATTACTACAGGTCGTTACACATGATTTTTAGACACCCATTACGATAAAAATGAATTGAATTATTAAATAACTAACATTTGTTCATCACTGATAGTATGTGACGTTATTTAAAATACACTTCAACATGTAGGTATTAAGAACAAAATAGAAAAGACAAAAGATTAGGTGTAAACATTGTTAGGTACCTACATGAATTTCATCTCGATAATTGTAATTTTATTAAAGCAAATTTCCACACCACAATTGAAGTATTGCCAAGGCGCGTTAGCTTTTTTTGGGGTTCACCAATAGCCCTGCCATCCCATTAGAAAAAACTAATTACAATTTCTAATTTACGGATTTTTGCTGTCTTACAGTTAGCTGAATTTGAATTGGAGTGGCGGGACTCNGCCTTGTTGCGACATTTTTTTTTTCTGAAAAAAAACTGTGAACAGAGTTCTGGTTCGATCCAAGGCAAAACAGCTTTAATGCTGCTAGACCGACGTGTTAACCAACCGACTAAACATAGAGTCTTCAGTGCAACGGTAACATAAAAGTAAATATTGCACACCGTTGATGTATTTACGCTAACAATACGCCGCGCGTGCGAATGTTTGCGTGTATATGTGTGTGTCTGTGTGCGTGTGTGTGTGTGTTTGTTTGTAAAGTGTGCGTGCGTCTGTGTGAGAGCATCCTAAGCGACCTTGATCGAATTATAAGTACAATTGGCGGCTATCTGCTATGTATGTATGTACCAGTATGTGTATGCATGTGTACCATGAGAGTAGTTATAATTAAAGAAGCTTTTGTTTTTCGTTTACCTCATTGCTAATGAATGTAATTAATAATATTTATTGACCTTGAATGTTACATAATAAAAATTTATCGTTTAATGTGCAGTGAGCATGTGTTGGTGAAACGCAGTATTTACACACTAACGTAGATAGACACATGCAATGCTTTATTCATATGTGTAAGCGTATAGATATTCGTATTAAGTAACGGAATCTATAAAGAAGAGACGAATAATTCATTTGCTTTTATTAAATAAGTGTTTGATATACAACGGATGGTTGACTAAACAGGTGACTTATTATTATTACCATATATGATTAGAACAGCGAAAATAAATTAACATTACTCATATACACCTGGTATTTACCTATGTACATCAAATTTGCTTTACCTATACCAAAAATTAACTTCTATTTTCCTAATATTAATGCCTATTATTACACTAATTACTTTGTTACGATAGGAAAACAAACCCGGACTGTGCCGTACAGTTTATATTAAGTATATACATATATTCAAAAACTTGAGCTTAACAGCTAAAAACAACCTATTCTAAGGATTCATCGCCGTCGTCCTTAATGAAGTAATGTCCCCAGGGAAAGGTCTCATACGATCCCTTAATTAAATACCTTTTATCGTCGTGGGGATTTAACGCGATCTTATCTTGTGTTATGGAAAAAACTGCATGTTTTTCGGATCTTATTAAATTTTGAGAAATGTATTTAGTTTTAAAATTGTCAACACATTCGACGAAGTCGTCGAGCGTAATGACCCGTTTAATAACAGACCTTTTAATACCTTTAATCTTTTTCGTCAAGCCGATTTCTGTTCTAATCGCGTTGCTATTATTTACAGTCTGTTTAACGGCGTACATTTTCGATCTCAGACCGACAAATAATTCAACTGGTACGCCGTTAAACTCGTCTTTCATCATCCCTAAAACTTTTTTATTTACCTGTGGGATGTTGTACTTGTTGTCTTGCGGATAATCGCTGGTATCAAAACGTGTATGACAGTCACGCTGTATCACTTCGTATATGTCTTTATTACGAATTTCGTATATAAGACTGTCGGTGTCGGTGTATAAGACAGAGCAGTCCTCACCAAATTCGGGCAACGTGTACTCACAATGGAAATCGTATATGGTGGTTTTAGCCAGATCCAAAATCGACATGCCAACGTATATCGGTTTATTAAAATACACCTCTGTCTTATTAAGTTCAATGGCGACCAAATTTTCGTTGAAAATAGTGGCCGCCTTAAACTCGGGCTTTGCTATAAGTGCCTCAGCCCCATAACGCCCCGTTCCATTTGCTTACCAATTTTACAACAGATCGCTTCCTAATGTTCTCCATCGTTTTACCAAATACAGCATTGTTCATAAGCTTGAACAAGTTCTTTTCGAATTCATTCGTAGCCGCCTGACGCAACGCAGTATTCATGTCAATGTAGGCTCTAAGCCAAGGAGATTGATTAAATTTTAGAGCACGATGAATTTTGGTGATGATAAGCCCGTGCTTTATCGCCTGTTTTAATGCACGATAATGTATAACGTATCGTGTCTTATCGTATAATGTTGCCAAAAGTTTACTACCGGTGTTACAATTGGGAGGAGCATTATGCTCAGGACAGAACGGTAGGTCTCGATGTAGATCGTGTAGATGCCGTGGATATGTAAGATCCACCTCGAGTAAATACCCTACATTTGAAGTGTCCGACACAGTTGTTACGTCAATTGTATTTGAATCTTGAACCCACTCGAAACCGCCGTATGGTAAATACTGACTCATGGCCCACCCATACTGATTATTGATATCGAAATATGTTAAATACTGGGTTGGTTTAGTCGAATCGTAATTTTGAAGGTACTTGTTATTAACCAAACTTTTTCTTTTCGAACATTGACTCAGACCGCCACGAATTCCGCGCTCAACAAACATAATTTGATCGATATCTGTTAAAAGTTCCAATGTCTGCCGTGTCTTAAACAACATGCAATCCCACGTATAACCTGGTAGGGTATAGTAGTGGGCGGGATCTAACCCGTATGTCTTATGACAACTGCTACGAAATTGTTCAAAAACGTCAGCCAGAAGAAGAATGTCCGTTTTCATATACAAATCAGTATATTCACCTAAAGTTTTAATATTAAATTTAGTCCAAATGTTTTGGGCGTGTGCGTATTCGTCATCAGAAATATCATTATCAGTTAATTGATTATAAAAATGTTTTTGTTCAGGTAAAGAATCGAAATTGAATTTATCGAAATTCTCCATAAAATCGTATGGGTACACTCCCTTTTTAGTTAGTAATTTAAACATATTTTCATCTAGTTCCGGAAATTGAGATCTTAAATTTTGAAATTCGGTTAAGTATGATGATAGTGTATCTAGAGCGGAACTCATGAAACGGAACGAGTCAATGAATCTAAATTTAATCAAATTTTGGTCTATATTTTTTGTGAACGAAATATATTTTTCTTTTGTAATGGGTAGAAGATCGACACGGCCTGACACATCGTTGGCGATATTTTCTAGAATAAAATGGCTGTCATACCCGCTCAAATTGTGAAAGACAACAGGTATAATTACACCATCCTTGTAATTAATATTACAAGCATTGTATGCGGCTCCTCGATAATTGTTTTCGGCTATGAAATGACAATGGTCTCTCACTTTTATATCGTCAGGGCCAAAAGGCTGTTCGCAGATGTGACAATGCGTTGCTCGTTCAAATTCAGCCTGTTATTCTGGAGTCATTCTAAAATCAAAATGACACAGATAAACCGTCTCGACATCTTCAGCAAAACAACACATCTGCTGAGCAAACCAGGACATGCAATCTTCTCCGCGATAAGATCTGTAAAAAGATAACGTGGGATCATAAGAACACTTGACGTAGTAACCAATTGCTGCGGGTACGTGGCGCTGGTACTTGTTGCCCGAGTTTACTACTTTTTCTAATACACTTTCAAGGTCAGCATAAACAATGAACGGCATCTTTTCCTTATTTTTGAAGTTTTTGAATTTCAAGTGCTTCTGTTCACCCCCACTCGGTAGTCTAATACAGCAGTCATTAACATTTTTGCAGTCCTTATAATGTTCAGACAATCTATCTTGGGAAGAGAAGTAGTGTAAACATCGATCGCAAAAATGCTTTTTGCCATCATGTTTGCTAAGTTGGGATGACAGAAGCCTCGACAAATTTTTTATCCAACAAAAATGGTATTTCATAGGAATATTAGCATCATCAAGATCATCATCTTCATACCGATCTTGTATAAAGAGCAAGTTGATATGCTTTTCCATTTTATTTTTCGTTAAATATGTAGGGAGTATGATAAAAGTGTTTTTACATTTTTTCAATCCGTAAAGGTTAATAGATAAATTATTTTGATTTTCGAAACGTGGAATTTGTCTTGTAGTCATCGGAAACTGAATACCTTTTATATTTAGAACTTTAGAATAATGAGGATAAGATGCCGTTCGGTCACTGTTTTTATGAACAGGGTACAAGGCAGAAACTACCGCCCACGCAAAGCACGCCCCATCCATATTTTTAATATTTATGCAGGCTTCTTTGATTTTAATTTGCCGCGGTAACTCTACATATGAGGATCCCAGTTGAGGTGTAAATTTGTTGATGTGGATTCCCAAGTTGAATGAAGTGAATTATCCGAACAACAAGCTGTCTCTTGTGTGATCGATAACATCCAGAACGAGATAATACAGACGGATGCTCGTACAGGTCGATACTATATTCTTCATTTTTGTCAAGATTAGTGAATCAAAGTGACGAAGGACACCGAGGACAAAGCCAAAATTTAATGAGATCAACGTTGAGACATTAAGAGAAGACGAGAAGATCGAAACACCCGGTCATGCGTTACATCGTTCTCTCGACATAAGCCCAAATGATACAATTGTCATGAGGTGGGTCATTTGGCCAACGCGTGCATGAAACATAAAATAGAGTGTTGAAAGTGTAAAAGATTAGGTCATACGAGTGAAAATTGCCGCTAAAACGCCGAAAGACGTGCGGAAAACGTGTCCTATAAAACTCTTGGTGCCGATAACAAAGCTTACTACGCGACGTGTGTAGAGAATGGGCAAAAATTTTTGGGATACGTGGACACCGGATGTGGAGGTGTCATTATTCGCCGGGATGTGGCGGACAGCTTACAACTCAAATGCGAGAAAAGTTCCGCGGTTGTTCTCGGGTACAATGAGAGTGTAACTAAAGTCGTTCAATAGCCAGTTCGCTAGAGGAAAGCGAAGACAAATGGGATAGAAACATATCCAAAATCCAATTCGCCTATAATTCGACTGTAAGTAAAGCGACCGGGAAAAGTCCCTACGAATTACTGAAGGGATATAGACCGCGCAATAAGGGTGATGCGTTCTTGGCCAACGAGGTGGTGGTAGACGTTACCGGAACAACAGGGTTAACAGAGACTATCGATGATATTCGTAACGAAGCGAGTACAAGTATTGCTAAGGAGAAAGAAAAAAGTAAGAAACGTTTTGACACAAAACGCAAAGAAGCCTCCAAGTATGAAAGGGTTCAGCTAGTATTGATCCTGAAAAATGTTGGGGCAAATGACGGAAAGAGCAAAAAGTTGCTCCCTAAGTATTACGGGCCCTTCATAATAAGAGAGGTGTTGCAACACGATAGATACTATATTGAAGACATCCCAGGCACGATGCGTGCAAACAAGTTCTACAGGGGTGTGTGTACTGTAGACAGAATGAAACCGTACCCTTGTGACGCTTTCGACGATGAAAGCGATAACGAAAGCAGAGCATCAGAGAGTATCTGAGGGACTTACTGAGCGTCCTAAATGCACTTAATGAATTGTTGAAGCAATGACGGACCGATGAAGAATTTGTCAAAAACCGATGACGCATTGGTTAAGTATCAATGACGTATTGATCAGAATTGTTAACGTAAAGAATAACCGCAAAGGTGTGGGCACTCAAACAAAAATCAAAACGAAAAGTTCGTTATAAATAGTTAATGTAATACACATGAGACCTGGAAATACAAAAATGTTTCTGTTCTTATTTCCTGAGTTCAGATGTCAGCGACGCCCGAAAAGAGAGGCCTGCGAGGACGCAGGGTGCTGTAGCATGGCCGAAACTGTAAGCGATTAAAAAAAAAAAACAAAAGTAACAATAACAAATCGAAGCGGCGTCGATGGGTCGCTGATTCATCTGTAAATATTAGTGATTAGTTGACCATGAAATAGTATTCATTGTGTTTTGATTTTAAGAAATGTAATCTAACGGTCGGGAACGCGACGGAAGGGAAGTCGTGAAATACTTGACTGATATGTTTTACTGGTGAGACAGTTTTATGTACAGCGCCTTGTAGTCAACTTAAAAAATAAAGACTTTGAACTTGGGCGAGAATTTTTCTAACAATAGCGACGTCTACGATCTTTTCGACCATCGACCTGAAGCCTGGTTGTTGACAGATACCTATGCATCCAAAGTCCCGCCCCCTTACTGCCTTCATCGCATCTGACGGAGGAAAATTCCATTTCCGAGTGATGCCGTTCGGATTAAAAGGAGCTCCCGCCACCTTCCAACGTACCATGGGCCAGGAAGTATTAGCAGAATATCTAAGGATAATTCTGTCTTGTATACTTGGATGATATTTTTGTATTCTCTCGTACCTGGGAAGAACATATCGGTCATCTTCGTCGAGTGTTCGAGAGACTGCAACAACACGGACTTTCATGCGCTCCGGAAAGATGCGTCTTCGGGGCGAGGACGTTAACCTACTTGGGACACCTGATCTCGGACAATGGAAACTCCCCGCTACCTAGTCATCTCTGAAGAATCCACGAATCGCCTGCGTCGACCACGCGGAAGGAATTAAAGAAATTTTTAGGGTTGTGTAATTGGCTCCGCGAGTACCTGCCCCGATTCGCTGACGTGTCAGCTCCTTTAACGGATCTGCTGAGTCTTAAAAGAAAATGGAAGTGGACTAACGAATGTCAACAATTCAAGCAAACAAAAACCTTAATGCAACAACCGCTCAGCTTACACCGCCCCGATTTTGATAAAACGTTCATTCTCCAAACCGAAGCCAGTAAACAGCGGGCCGCTGCCGTGCTGTATCAGGAAGGAGCCGACCACACCAAGAATATAATATCTTACGTAAGCACCCGATTCAACATTACCGTGCGAGCCTATCATAGCAATGAGCAGGAATGCCTCGCTATCGTCTGGGCCATTAAGAAGTATCGACCCTGCCTGGAGGATAAACGTTTCATCCTGAGGACCGGCAACCGGGCAATCACGTGGTTGCAGACTATGAAAGATGCGCGTGCAAAGCTAATGAGGTAGGCTCTGCTACTCCAAGAGTTTACGTTTACTTTAGAACACTGTCCCAGCTTCCAGATGCCTTATGCCGCCTGCCTGGACCAGAAGATGTAGACCAGGACATTGACAACGTGACCTGTCTGATCCCTCCGGACAACAGAAACCCAATGGTGTCCCAAATACAGATCGAGACGAGCCACGACGAAATCCGCCAGGAACAAAAAATCGATCCGGAAATCATTAAAATTCGCCAACGTTGCGCTTTCCTGAACGACAATCCCAGGAGGACAGATATCGAAGATTGAACGTGCGCCTCCTTACCATATAATGGTAAATTCACACGCTAGCACCAGGTATACCTACGTCCTGGGTGGTCTCGGGGGCCGGTGTGAGCCGCCGAAACGACTTAGTTGGTTCGGGCTGGTCCATCAGCCGTCGCCGGTGGGTCTATCCATGCCCCGCTAGTACGTAAAGTTTTGAGGTCACAGTATTGAGGTCTACCGATGACCTCGTGGTCCAGCATGCGGACCGTCAACCACTGCCCCCACGAGTCCATTCCTCAACATAGATCTAATATGCGCATCCTTCACTCGGTACTCTTATGCGCGCCCCGGGCTTGGGAGGCCTAATCCCATGGTACCAGGGCATCACTGGTCTGCCATCCTAGCAGAAGGGCGATAATGCACTCGCTTTACCACTCTAGTCCTCTCCGGGTTCGTGGGGGCGATACTCCCCAAAGCAGTGATGGGAGCATGCATAACGCAGCCGGCGCGCCAGTACACAGGATCGCATACTACCCCCGTGCTTATCACAGTCCTTTTCACTCATGTTACTCTATACTCGCTTACGAGGCTACAGTTAGCAGCCGCTATGTCCTCTCAAAAAGCCTCAAGGCGAATTCTTTCAGGGCATAATGGCTCTCCCTTGTTGCCAGGACTTGGCCTACATTCGGCTCTCCCGTGAGGTCCCAAAATACGCCGAGATGATAACGTCGTAGAGCGGGCACCTGACTAACAAGTGTTCCCAACATTCGAAGGGGTCCCCACATAAACACGCCTCCCTCTCTGCCAATCTTCTGATACAAGAACCCGTTCATGCTACCAAGTCCAGTGATCAAGTACCCTGCAGCCATGCTCGGATCAATCCATCCGCTCGACCTAACAGTGCGAACGTCTGGAATGAAGCGGTGTGTGACTCGGCCGTTTACCGACAGGTTTTGCCACTTACCTAGCATCCTTCTTTTTAGCTCCCTGCGCACTCTTGCTGCCGACAGGCCGGCGATTTCATCATTGCTGACTACGTCGCCAGGCTCCATCTGTATCTCACGCTTCCTTCCTACCACCGTACGAAGCGTCTGGTACCAAACGCCGTTCTCTGGTGTCCCTCTTCTCCATAGCGGAAGCAAAGCGCGGAGACTGTGCTTCTGCAGGTTGCTGTTTTGTGCCCGAACCTTAGGCACTTAAAACAGCGCAGTACGTCATCTGTGTCCTCGACCCTGCCAATACTTTGGCCTTGACCTCATCGCCAGAGAACTTCTTATCGTGTGATCTCACGATCACCGCGACACCCTTCTGCTTCGAGACAGCTTTATGACCAGACTTGGCCGTCTTTTCAGTGCCCTTTTGTACGGGGCGGCTAGGCTTGGGAGCTTTAGCCGGGGTCTGTTTACCCGACGTTGGTCACTGCCGCCTTTCACCTTCCTAGAGGGGTGTGACCTAACTGTCTTGGAGGCCTTCGCCCCCTCGGCACCCTCCCCCCCTTTGTCGCCTCCCTTGACCTTGGCCTTGGGTTTTCCGTCTCTGATTCATGGGACGTACTCCTCCCCAGAGGACTCCGACTCGAGGACCCTTTTCACAGCCCCATCACCCAGACTTTGGGCTCTCGTCCTCAGCCTAGTGCGGGTAGCACCAGTCGACAGCCGTCTTGTCGCCTCGCCCTCACCTGCGTACTTGGTCAGGAGACCGCCGTTATCACAGCGGGTCTGTGACCGTGCACCACCACCTCCCACGGGTTTTGGACCCAAAGGGTGCACTTCGCCCGTTGGTTGAACCTCCACAGGTTCGGGCTTCTCAGTGTGCGGCTTCGCAGCGTCGGACTCGCCATCGGATGAACGAGCCCTTCGCAGGCCTGTAGCTTTCCCGGATACCCCACACTGGCGTAGAGATGTCCCTCTAGTCTCAGAGCAGACGCTTGATGACGACCGGGCGAAGGCCTTCTCCAAAACGCTCCTCCCTGTCGGCTCTGCCCGATCCGAACGGACTGAAGCGTAAGTTTTTCCAATTCTTTGACCATATTCATTGCATCTTTGGTGGTAGTTCTTAGCCCCTGACAAGCATTTTTAAGGTGTCTCCACTAGCTAGGTTGGGCTTCCCCACCACGACAAGGTGACGACAAAAGGGGGGGAATCCCAGTATGACGTCGATTTTCTTCAACGTTATCGATTACATGAAGACATTATATGGCAGAAAGAAGCGGATACCTGGTTGATGTTGGTTCCGACCGCCATGCAACCGAGAATACTACACAGATACCACGAGACCGGACATCCCGGTATACAAGAAACCATTCGACGGATAGCTGTGTATTATAAATGGTCGAAACTAAAGCACGATGTTTTCGAACATGTACCTAGATGTCATATCTGCCTATGTACCAAAAAATATCGAGTCTTACAGCCCGACCGACCTTGGGACACCGTTGCATTGGACTTAGTGGGCCCATATCCTCGAACAACCCGTGGAAAGAAGTTTATCCTGGTGGTCACGGATCTTTTTTCGCGTTGGATTGAAGCCTTCCCGATCGGTTCTGGCACCAAATCAGCGATAACTCGTTTACTAGAGAACGAAGTCCTGCATAGGTTTGGTTATCCTCGTGCCATTCTCACAGATAACGGATCGCAATTCACCAGCCAAAGTTGGAGGGATTATGTTCGATGGAAATCTCGGCATTGGACCACCGTTACCTACCATCCCAGAGCGAACCCTACCGAGAGGCGTAATCAGGATATCAAGTTTAGTCTCCGGATTTATCTTCAACAAGGTGAGCACCGCAACTGGGATAACCATTTGAACAAGATCCTGTTCGATCTGCGTGATCGGGAGAATGCCGCAACGGAAATTACGCCATATTTCGCTATTATTGGGCGATCCCTTTTGAGACCGGGCGAGTGCAACAACGACGAAGGTACCGCAGCCTTGCGAAGAGAGGATACGGGACATCATGCAGCATCAACAGCAGTATCTACAAGGGCTACATCCTGTGAAAGAAATCTATCGCTACGAACCACAGCAAGTAGTGTACTGCGGTGAACATCCGCTCTCCAGCGCAGAACATCGTTTCCACACTGGCTTTGCTCCCCGTTGGTCCGGTCCTCATTAGATCCAGACGCAGGTGGAAACACCTATTGTATCCAGAAGGGGGACAGGCTTACCAAAATCCATCACAATCAGCTCCATCCCGTTTCTCTCGCCAAGGAATAAACTTCGTTCAAACCGGGGAGGAATTGATATCAACATACAGCGTAGTTTATTACCGGAACTTCGACCAACGTGACGATCGGCTAGGTGACGTCACCAAGGCTACGGTTTTCCCTTTCATTACCTGCTCCAACTACCTGCACCATCCGCTACAACCGTTCTTGTACATAACTACGCTCTTCTATCTTTCTATTTAAAAACTTTGTTTCATTTACTATAATCAGTTGGCTTTAGTCTATTTTTTTTCTACTATTTTTTCACCCTTATGCCGTTATAGTTTCCCTCTTACTGTTTTATAAGCAATACATTATTTTTCTACTTCATTTTTATTTTGCTAATTCTAATAATAAAATCACGTCTTTTTTTATTTCTATGTTTCCAAGTATGCTCTATCCGTTTTCTTATACTTGGTTGATAACTTGAATCATCATCACTTGCAGCCGTTTCTGATTCATCGTCAGTACTTTCTTCCGTTTCTATAACATCTTCTTGGAATGATAATGGTATTTCCTGTTTGTTGATTGATTTTTCTGTGTTTTTGTTCAGAAATATCACATCACGATTTATTTTGATGTGATCGTTCTTGATGTCCAATAAACGATATGCCTTCGACTCTTCGGAATATCCAACAAATATTAATTATTCAGGTTTTACTTCCGAAAACCTGTAGATTTGAAACATCGGGGACTTTTCCAAACCATAATTCATAAGGCGTTCTTGTTTTACTTAAATTTTCAACTTTACCTGTTTTAGTGACGCACTTCAAGTTTCCCGAACCGATCCCGTAAACTTTTGAAACTTGTCCTTTTTCTGCTAAATTCACTAAACCCCTTTTTTTCTTCATTTAGTTTTACGAAGAAGTCTTTATTGTTGACCATGTGATTCGTAACACCGGAGTCCACAAACCAAGAATTTGATTCCCCTTTAATATTCTTGATGTTAAAACATATTTCTTCGTGATTCATCCCTAATGTTTTTGTCATGAAACAGGCATCTTGATCTTCTTTTTCCTTGTCAGTGATAATCGTTGCTTTTTCTTTGCTATTTTTAAAAGCCTTGTATTTAAAACATTCCTTTTTAAAGTGCCCTTTCTTTTCACAAAAATTGCATTGCTTTGTTCCAGCTCCCTGTGCTTCCTTATGTGCCGTTTTCATCACTGATTCTTCTTGCACTGCAACACCCATTGATCCTTGACTTCGCCTAAACTCGTCGATTAATTTTCCTTTGACAAACTCGAGAATACATTCTTTTTCAGGTCGACTTTCCAGGGCAGTAATTAGGAAGCTGTATGAGTCAGGTAAACTTCCAAGTAGCAAACCAGCAGCAAATCTGTCTTTGAACGAACTTGTTTAGTAATTCCAAAAATTTACTGATATGTGTTTTCATGTCACCTCCTTCCTTCAACGATAATTTACAAATTTGTTTCAACAAAAATACCATACTAGATAGCGTGGATTTTTGATGATAGTCCTTGAATGCTTCCCAGGCTTTTCGTACACTTGTCTTGTTCCTTATGTGAACGAGCTGGTTGATCTCAACAAATAACACCACATTTCGAACGCTTCTAACCTTTTCTTTTCCGCCGCTCCCACTGTCCATGTTTCGCACCCGTACAACGCCGTGCTCCAAACATACACCTTTAACAACCTTTTTCGAATTTCTAATTTAACCGTTCGCAAGCATAGAAATGACTTCTTTTTATTAAAGGCGACACGACCCTGCGCTATCCTCTGCTTTATATCCCTACTACTCCTTCCATCCTCACTTATCTGATTTTCTAGGTATCTAAAATCAGCCACTTCTTCTAATTTTTTGTCTCCTATCTTTATATTCGCTCTTTCCCTACTTTTTCTTCCCTTGCATATCAGTATTTTAGTTTTACTTTTATTTATTTTCATACAGTACTGATCTGTCAGTACCACTTCCATTTTATTTAAAGCTATCTCTAGGTCCTCCCTGCTAGATGCTAATACTGCTATATCATCTGCAAATCTAAGCATACTAATCTTTTGCCCTTGCACATCTATCCCTACAGTTGTACTGTCTTTAATGATGTTGATGGCGTCTTCGATGTATAGATTAAAAAGTAGCGGTGACAGTGTGCATCCCTGCCTGACTCCCTTCCTAATATTTACTTCTCTACGTAGAATGTCTAATACAAAAGATTTTACAGTATGAGTTTTTGATCTTAACAGTTTGCTTTCTTATTACTGACTAATATTAAACGTATGCAGTAATACACAATATAATATTGTATGCGATACATTACATATACATTTGTAACCCGATAAGAATATTATTCCCGCGAAATTATTCTAAGAAACAAAACTATTGCAGGTATAAGCAAATGTAGCTGTCGTTGCCATCAACAAATCAACGTTTCAACATTTAACACGCCTGAAGCATGTCGTTGGAGGCTCTGTTCATATCGTCGAAGACAGCATCGAACTATCCCTTCCCGGCATCAGCACAACCGACGTGATGCAGTTCCATATCCGCCATCCTATTGATCGCCTTCTAGGTATGATCTAGTGGTTTAGGCAAACGTCGTGGACGGCGCAGACTTCAGTCGCCACATCGTATAGATCACAAGACAACAGTCCCTAAAAAACCGCAAAACAAAACCGACCGCGAACGCGCACAACACAAGGGCAATTTAATTATTCACTTTAAGTGTTTGAACGCGACCCGAAAAAGTTCGAAAACCGTCCCACCATTCCTTCTTGTTCCGCAGGTCGTTGACCGCCCTGTAGCAGGTAGGCCATCCCCGAAGCGTAAGATCCCGATCGGCCGTCTCCCGATGTTCCTCGATGTTACAGTTGAACAGGACGTGTTCCGCAGTATCGCTGCCGACGCTGTATTCGCATGCGTCGTCGTTAATCTTTCCGATCCGCTTTAAATATAATCGGAAGTTTCCATGTCCTGTCATCAATCATATCATGTGGAAGTCTATGTTTCCTGTTACTTTGAAATCGTAATTCGGTTCCCGTAGGAAATTCGCAGTTATTCTACCGGTCGTAGCTGTTCTCCATCGTTCTTTTCCTGCCTTCATTGTGTTATTTCGCAGTTGCCTTTTAAGAGGGTTGTAGGAGCCTGATCGTAAATCGGCGGTGTCTGTTAATTAGTGGCCGCGTCCTTGGGAAGTTAATCCGCAACGTCGTTTTTGTAATTTTCCGAATGGGATGGTGTCCAGTAGAAACGCAGGTTAACTTGCGTCACCAGGGTGACCACAAGTTTCCACGTCTCGTATTGTAGTGTAGCTTTATATTGCGAAGGGCGGACAAAACAAACAGGCTGTCCGTTATAATCCCGATTTGCCCCTGTAGATGTGTTAGTGCTTACAGAAGTGCGACTAATTCGCACTGGAAAATAGATCTATTTTCCGCGAGCGTTAATTTCTCTCGATGCAGCTCCGTCTCGCCAGCGCGCCCGTCTTCCAGTCCCGAACCGTCGGTGTAGTACACGGTCTCAAATGCGTCCCGAACCCCATTGTGGAATCGGAAGTTGTCCAGGTCCGCCGGATGAGTTCTGTCCTCCGTCGTTCGATTTGCCGGTTTCCAAGTTGTACGTCATTGATTTCATTGCCACGTGGTCGGCCAGCGAGAAGGCGGTACTTTTCGTCGTCTCCTGTAGGATACGTTGCGTGCTCAACAGAGACCTGCCCTGACTTTACACCACTCTCCCCATAACGGCGCGCCGTAAAGCATCGCCGATTGGACCACCCCTTCATAAACTTTTTACAAGGCCGCACCCCTGAAACCCCACGTTAATCTCGCAGCAGCCGCGATTTTATGCGAAATTTTCTTGCCTTTTTCTGCCACCTGTTTTATGTTTTTTCCAATTTAGTTTGTCGTCTGGCCGTTTAAGGTAAAAGCAGGTCTCTGTTGGTTTGCTGATTTTCCAAAGAATAGCGCCTCAGTTTTTTCCGCGTTAAAACTAAGTTTTAGATCTTCGGCCCAATTTGATAACGCCTGTAAAGCTTGGTTGACTGTATTTTAAAAATCTGAGCTCCGTTCGGTAATTGAATATCAAAGATGGTATCATACAAAATATTCTACAAAAGCGGGCCGGAGCACGAACCCTGCGGACAGCCTCTTGCTATGTTTTTTGAAACCGCGGTACCGGAAATTAAGACAACAGCGGTTCTGTCACTGAAATAATTTCGAACTAAATTGATTAACTTCGCGGATATGTTGCGTTTTTGCATTTCTACAATTATTTGCGGCCACCAAGCGTTATCAAAAGCTCCGGATATATCTAGCGCAACGGAGCGACGTAGTTATCGTTTTCGCGATAGTTTTCTATATTCGTTACAACTGCATTGATGGCGTCTGTGGTGGACTGCCCCGCGATAAAACCGTACTGATTATTATTCAATTTGCCGTTTCTATTACTTTCGTACCTGAAGTCGCGTTGTAAAAATTCTATCTAATGTTTTACCGACTATAGTAAGCTAACAAATTGGCCGATAACTTTTAACGTCACTAAGTTTTTCCAACAAGTCGGGAAAACGATAAATCACAATCGTTAAAAATTTCTATAAAAACGTCCGGCGCGAGTTGAAAAGCCGTCAAGGCCGCATCCGATATAATACCATCACATCGTGATGCTTTCCGCGAATCCATTCGTCTAATTGCACGTTCAATTTCCAAAAATGTAACTTTTTTGAAGGGCGTGTCATCTAAAAAATATGTACTGGCTGCTTCGCGGAGTCGTGAATGTGATTCGTTATCCGTTGCGATGTTGTCCGACGAAAAAAAACAAGATTTCAAAATAAATTCTGCCGTTTGTCACGTGTCCGTCGTGTACGTTCCGTCGGCAAGTTTTAAATTGTGAAAAACCGCGCGATTTGATTTTTTACCGCGAATTACTTTATATGCCGTTCCCCATGGGTCTGACATAGTTGCGCGTACAAAATTCAAGAAGTTCTTTGTATTCGCGAAAAATTATGTAATATGCGTCGCGCTTAATTTCGCGGTCGGTTTCGTTTCTTGCCCGTTGAAACAATCGTCTAAGTCGGCGAGATTCCGATCTCTTCTTAGTAAGTTCTTCGGTCCACCAAGGTACACTCTTCGTGAAGTGTTTTTTAATAGGCATCGATGTCTCGCAAGCATTAACAATGCAGTCATTTAAAAAATGTGCGCGCTCTGAAATATTATTTTTGTCGACTAGTTTTATGTTCCTGATGTTTTCCGTAAAATTGTCTTTTTTGTTACAAAACCTACGGTCACTAATTTCGGAGTCGCGTTTTTTAAAAGAAATTTGCCAAAAAATTAATTTATCATCTGAAAGTGTTTTTTCGTCGACTATGTACCAGTCTTTTATTAGCTTTAACGCTTCATAATTAACAGCGTTATATCCAGAAAACTTGACCCGCTATGTCATACAAATGTTGGTTCGGAATTGTCATTTAAAACTGTTAAATTTTATTCTCAAAAAAATCTTTTTTTATTCCCCTATTATCATTCATTTTACTTCCCCAAACTGAATTCTTTGCATTGAAATCTCCAGCGACAATTACTGGCTTTGCCCGATAGTCTATTTCAGCGAAAATGTAATTAAGTCGATCGATAAATGTGTTGTCGACGTTCGGCCCTGCTGGTGGTAAATAGACACTAATGAGAATTAAGTGATCGGTATTAACCGTAATTTCACTAGAAACAAACAATTTATGTCTGTATTGTTTACAACAATAGTACTTTTAGGAAAATTAGCTTCTTTAGATATTATTAATGAACTTTTAGAAAAACCAATAATTTTCGACCTATTGACTCTAGGTTCCTGCACTAATTTTTATCGGAAATTACTTTCAAAAGATTGCTAGTAGCCGCCTTGCACTTTCCTAAGTTTATTTCAGTTATTGTCCATAAAAATCGATATTGACTAGAATAAAATTTTTAATCCTATTCATCGTAGGGAAGACATGCTTTTCGCGTCGTGTTCTGTATTGACCTGCCCATTTTTTGTGTCCTTGTTGAATCTAACGTACAATGCAAATCGTTTTACTCGACTTGCATTCGCTAAACCTATGTTTACCGCCGCATTTACCGCGAATTTGATCCCTAACTTTACAGTTTTTCGATAAGTGTCCGTAATCATAACATTGAAAACACTGCAAAGGCGGGAATTGATCCCGGATAAAAACTCGTTGCCAATTTAAATAAATAGGCCTATCTAACATTTTTTGTCTCAAGAGCGGATTTACCTCGAAAATGGCGATATAGCTGTCCCTGTTGCCGCGGGTTTTAAATACCGCGAGTTGTTTAAAATCGGATTTAAACTTATTTATATCATTGCCGCAAAATTCATCATTAAAATCATTGTGCCCCAAAATTGTTTTATGTAAATGTTCCGCGTTTAATTCTCTGTTGATTCTATTTCTCCTTACTCTAGGCCAACGTTTTTTTATTTCCCTAACTGTGACTTCCTCCTTGGCTTTAATAAATAACGATTTCTTAATTTTATCCGCGTCTTCTTTTCTCGCACAATCTACTACAATATCGCCTGATTTAGTAGCCCTTATATTCTTAACCGCAATGTTATTTTTAATTAGGTCGATCGTTTTCATGACTATCTTTTTTACGAAGTCCGCACTTTTTCCTTCCTTCCTGTATTCTATTCTAACCGGAAAAGACTTTTTATTAACACGCGTTTTTGCCACTACTTTGTTTCCTGCTTTTAACCTATCCCGTGAAATGTGAAAGTTGTGTTTATACTAAGGTTTTTTGTTCCCTTTTTTCCTTCAGTTCTTTTTCCTGCTTCGAAATAGTGTGCCGTAGCTCCCCGACTAAAATTTTGAGGGGGTGCAGGTAGGGTCCCTAAAGGGCAGCCACACTCCCTCTTGTGGGCCCCATGAGTTTGCCCCTTAGTGCAAGATAGGGGTATATAACGCCTTACCGCATTTGCGCCTCATCAGGAAATTTTTTGGAAAAATGAACTTTATAATTAATGAAAAAAATACAAAATTGATTGAGAAACATATTTNCTTGCCGCATTTGCGCCTCATCAGGAATGCCGCATGTGGGCCTCATCGGGAATGCCGCATTTGCCCCTTATCAGGAATGCCGCATGTGGCCCCCGCGGGGAAAAATTATTGCTACCCCATTAAAAATTTTTGGAATATTGAATGAAAAAAAAAATACAAAATTGATTGAGAAACATATTTTACCAATGAGAAAATTTCATACAGACCAAAGATTAGTAAAAAAAAGTTTAGGCTTTTGTATAATTATTATTAATCAAAATTATTATCAATGAAAGAGTAGGTAATTATAAATAATTATATTGTTCAAATTGTACAAATATTAATAACCAAGACTAAATTATTCAAACTTATTCTAATACCTACTAAATTAAGCAACTTCGCATTGTTTAGTTTTATATTTACTCGTCGACGGACATGATGTCAATAGATTTAAATTCTCATGTGATTCTTCTTGAGGAGTCGGTGTTATTGAATTACTTAATCAAATCTACTTGACGATGATATTCAAGACTTTCTTATGATGTTTTTATTGTTAATTTTCTTTTCCTTTTTCGTTGTTGCAAGGTTACAACTTTCGTCATCTGAGGTGGAAGAATGGTTACTATTTTCTTCATCTAAAAACGAAAACAAAATACAAAAATCATTCATAAGAACAGAAATTACAATTCAGCTATTTAAAAATGTTCTATTAAAACACTTTTAGCGTAGCAATTGTTTTCGTTGCACTTTTGGAAGTTAATTTGAACTTTTAAGTGGTTGTTTTCACTTGTTGATTTATTTCCTTATGCCTTTTGTGATGATAGTTCATGATCTATAAATTTAAAATATTATAAATAATTTTTGACGGATTATGAACAATAAGAATAAAAAAATGTGTTCATTTCTTTATATACAGGAGCTTAATAGTATCGAAACGTCTTTTCTTCTCAGTGTGTATAGATAAGATTCATTAATGATAAATTCGATGGTAATTTTACTTACCCTTATTTACAATCATTTTCGGAATAATGCTTAAATGTTTTTCTAAAAAGGTTGACATCATCAGCAGCCTTCGATTATGCTGTCTCTTCGCTTTATGTAGAATAAGCAAATATTCCAACTGACACTCACTAGCTTCTTGATATGTTCCTGCACTTTAAAGCAGTGCGCGAAGGCGCTATGTCGATCTCTTTTTTCTTTTTTTTTTACAAATCAACCTATGTTTGTAATCCGCAACCGTTTTTAATGCGCTATTATGAATATTCATGGGGATGAATTTTTTACAACAGTTATTACACTAAAAAAATTATTATCATCTAATTACTGTGAGTAGGTCGAACCAAACTGTGAGCTCAGAAATTAAAATTAAACTAATAATCTTATGTATGCTAATAATAATATTTTTTAATGCTGGGTTGCTGGGCTAGACGCTAGACAGAAAGCAATAGTGTTCAACATCCGTTGAAAAATATAAACATAAACAATGCATTTCACAGAACAGAGTAGATTAAAAACGTATGTTAGATAAGGTAACAGGTATGGTGTTTAAAATCGGCAAAACAAAAAACAAATTGAAAAACAAAAAATGCTCACTGTATTCACATTTACACATGTAGCAACGGTGTAACACATTTTATTTTTATCAACTTCTATGATTTTACGGGTAGCGATATTTTCATTGTTTGCAGAAACTATGCATTTCTTAATATTTAGCATCGCATGGATACGGATTTTTTTTCGCAGTACTTTTCCACAAGTTTCAATACAATTTATATCTTCATTTGGAGAAATAGATACATACATCAGTTATTTGTATTTGTTTGCTCTTAAGTAAGAATGTGTTATTGGGCTCTTTTGTAGTCAATATAATACTTTAAGCTGCAATCGTTTTACCGTTGTTCGATCTAATGCTTCCGGTGTCTAATAATAATTATTATTAAAAGTTTTCCATTTTACCGAGGGTATTTTCAAAGGATTTGCCTCATCCACCCTTAAGGTAGATTTAATTGTAAGTTTGTACATGTGAGGTTTGCCCCTCAAGGCCCATATGAAAGATAAGGCATAAGGCAATCCTCATTTTAGTATCACCACTGTTTTTTGGTGGGGCTTTCATGAGGAATCTACGGGGCAATCCCTATATCGGCATGCCCCTCGTTTGCCTCATGAGGCCCGCACGCTACATGCCCCTTATAAATTCTAGTCGGGTCTTTAACGACACCCGCCATTTGCACCATTCTTTCCATTAGTAAATCCGCTGTCTCGCGAATTGTTTTCCTATCCGATACCTTAATTGTATCGGCTTTCATTGGCACTAAATGTCTTATTATTTTATAAAATTTTGTCGCGTCCGAACTTAAACAATCTGCCGGTAAATCTCCTCGCACTTGTGTGAATTCTCCACTATCTCGCCGCTTAGGTTTTTTAGTTTCGACCGCGTTAATAATGTCCTCTACAGAACGATAATTTTTACGTTTAATGGACCCTGCGAGAAGTCCATTGCGGTAACATTAACAACGCACTCGCTGTTGTTGTTCGAAATCGAATGCCTGCGATTGATTGGCCCGGTGGGCGTGACCGCACCTGTTTTTGTTTGTTTAATTTTATTAATACCTATATTAGCTTCCACGGGATCAACGCAATTTTCTATAATCGTTTTTGTTTCTTGTGCTGTTTTCCCTTTATTTTCGATACTAATCGCGAATGTTGATTCTCGAACGTTTTTTTACGAAACTCGCTTTATTTAATTTAACTTTATCCGCAAAGGAAATATGACCACCGTTTTTAATAAAAGGGGTACTCACTGTTGGTTGCTCTGATTTCTTTCCCATTATTTTAATCTCTGCATATTGTGAAATATAAAACACACGAAAAATATTTACATAATTTACAAAAACAGAACTCGAAAGTTCGCTGTCGCTTATTTATACTGTTATGTTCTAACAATATAGACTCCTTTTTACTTTCACGTCATTAGTAGTTAATGACCCATATGAGCTGTCACAACCACATACACCCGTGACTAAATTAGCTGACAAGGAATTCCAACAGAAATCAATTCTATGCATCGAGCATCTTTTCTCCTAATCATCTGGTGAGTAGTTTTTAATTGTATCCAGTGCTTTAAACGAATTTATTACGTGTTTATAACCGGAAAAATCTCAAACCCCACCAGTACGAATAAAATTTCAGGTTCAATTTTTACAACATTGTTGAATAATTTACCCGTGTTTAATGGAGATGAAAATGGTATTTCCTTAACTGACTGGTCTAAAGTTTTAGATAATTTAATTAATTTATGTAATGATTCACAAAAAGATATCGTAGGGAATTTCATTCTCGCGAAAATTCAGGGTGAACCCCGTATATTATTACAAAATCGCAGTTTATACTCGATAACAGATATTTTTGAATTTGTGATAGACACATATGAGGACGATAAATCTTTTGAACAGCATGTTAGAAATGTGCACCATGACTTGGTTCCAAAAGATAATTCGGCCCAAAATTTATATCACGATGTTGCTAAATTAAAAGACGCAATTTTAAGGTCCACTATTCTGGACAAAGCCTCAGACTTTGTAGAAAAATTAGTAATTTCTGCTTATCTTTCAAAATTACCTTCTACAATCAGTAATGTATTAAAAGCTAAAAATTTCAAAACTTTACGTAAATGTTTCGAAGAAGCTAAAAATATTGAAGAAGGATTTAAATTAAGACAAGTCAATAACGCTGTCTCTAGACAACTTAGAGGTGAAAATCCCCCCAAAACTGATAAAATTAGAGAAAAACTTAAGAAGGAAAATTATAATCAAAATTTTAAAACTAACCCCCCCCTTCAACAAAAAGATACAAAGATAATTTCACAACCGAGATTCGTGTTTAAAACTTAAGAAACAACAAGTAATTAAATTATTAGCCGAAATTTGTTCAGAGAATGATTCTGAAGAGCCATGTAGTTCATTAACTTCTCAACTACAAAATTTAAACTTATTCACGGAGGCGCAACAGGAGAGCACCGACTCCGACGATTAAAAGACTCTTCAGTTCACAACAGTAACTTGATTAAATTATCACTTTTTAATATCAAGTCAAGTCAAATGACGGATTACCCCTAACAAAAGTTAGATTATTCCAGAAAAATTTAGAATTAGTTTCAGTGTGTTAACAAGTTGATGCGGCAGTGCGTGGAACAATGGTTCTTAAAAGCAAATGCAAAAGTCCAATAATACAGATTACATTTAGGATGAACATAAAAAAACCATATTATAGTTTGAAGGCAAACTTACGACTACTCTTACAAAATAACTTAAGAAGGCATAGAAGCTGGAGCAGAAATAATAAACAAATCGGTCGAACCGAGACAAAACATAAACACATGCTCTAGCGTCTAGCCTAGATGACACACAAATCATCGATATATTAAATTCAAAGACTACCCTTCTATGAAGCAGCTAAAAGATTAAATACACAACATTCTCCCTCAATGTTTATGGTGCTTCAAACAAAGAAAAAACATACAAACAATGATAACAGAAAACTTAATAATTTTTTGCAGTCATGGTCGCAGACGACAAACCTCTAACACATTGCTACTACTTCATATTTAATTTGTCGAGAATGAACTTATGTTTCTTGAAACCTAATGATTTCGTTAAAATATCCGCAACCATCTCTGCTGTCGGCATATGCAAAAGTTTGGAGTCACCTGTCCGAGGGCATTGCTGGTTGTGTTTAGTCTTCTTTTTCTATCTCCAGCCTTCTGGAGAGTGGCCCACTGTAGTCGTACACAAATTTTGCGGGAACCCGCACCTCTCCTGTGCACACTTTGTCCAGTTCCACCCTTGTTGTTGCTGCATATGCGTGGATGCGGCTAAGTAGTTCGGGAACGTTGTGCAGCGTGGTCGCTCCCAGCTCGCTGGCCTCTGCGTATCCTGCATTGCTCCGCTTTAACCGTCTCTCGACACGGCCTGCATCCGAGTCTCTCCGCGCCAACAGCCTGCTCTTCCTGATGTTCTTCCCAGGGTCGAAGCTTGCTATGTCCAGTCCGATTCCGCATCTGCGTGCCGCTTCCAGCATTAGGCTTGGAGCAACCTGTCCCAGTAGCACGGGGCACCTAGTCCACGCCGTCCTCAGCAGCTCCTCCATTACCCTGGTGAACGGCTCGAAGCAGCTCTTGTACCATGCGGCGTCTGCTCTCTGGCGAATTGACCCATATCCAACCATGTCGAGATCTTGGGCGTCTGTGGCTAGCTTGGTAATGTGGGTTTTGCCTGCTCCGTTGCCCATGTAGATGTATAGCATCCTCGCCGGTTTGAGGGATTTGCTCGTTCCATGGAAGGGAGCTATGGATGTCACGCACCAACTCAGTGTCTGGAGCTCGTATGCGTTTGCTGTCATCGGTAGGAATTGGTCCTCGGTACTTTGATACTTGCCCCACTGTTCCGGCTTCACATAAGGGCCGAGTCGCTTCGTCCCGCCTAGGCGACGTGCGATGAAAAATGGTACCCCCTTACGTCCGGCTATGTCCTCTTCGGTGAGCATTTGCGCGGTATGCCGAACCGAAATGACTCCAAGTCGACCTTGTCGAGCATAGCTTTCCTCCAGTCACTGCCCGCGTCGTAGCTGTGCTCTTCCCTCTCTGGCCAGTGGTGTGATACCCATCTTTTCGCCTGGGTCTGTTGTAGAGTCGTCGCGGCCGCACCTACTGTGTTTGCTTGGCACATTTCGACCATCTCCCCCTTGACCCGCTTGGGCAGGTTGGTCAACAATTCTTTGTGAATGTCAATGTACGCCTTGGACGCGTGGTTTGGCCAGCTCTTTTTGGGCTCGACGAAAGCTTCGAACTTCGGCAGTTCAGCCGTCTCTTCCCCGTTATACGCTATCGTCAATAGTAACGACAGTATGATTTATTAATGAAAATATTTACATGGTGCCGCTGCTCCACCTTTCGGTACTACAGCGGCGGTCTTTCGAACTAAGATATTTACAAAAGATAATATGCGCTATTTTAATTATAAGAATAAAACTAACAATAAATTAAAAATAACTAATTAACTCGATATAACTACAATCTCTACTTTTTCCCCTCCGTCTGCTCTTTTCGCGGGAGAAAAACACCAGAACCTTCGAAAGTAATTTTATTGTTTATTTTTACATAAGACAATTTATTGGTGAGCAGAGAGGGAGGAGGGCCTGCATTAATTATACTTACATTGAGTTAAGATGCCCCGTTTCGAACATGCAATACGGTGTTTCCACACGTGGAATTTATTTATTAAAAATAGAATGTAACTAAATTAATTGTACAAATGTATTGCATATTCGTATCGGAACATCCGGTGAAAATTAAAATATCGCATATGAAAATATTTACAAAAGTAAAATGTACCACTAGGAGAGTTAGAGTTCGCTTCAGTGCAGCCTGGGAAATATTTACATGTGGTCCAGCATTCGCTGCAAGGGTTGGGGAAACCCAGAAAAACCCAACCAGACCACTACAAACTCTTACCCATAACGTTGCTTCGGCACCAATACGACAGCAATATTTTGCCAGTCGAATGGAATCAAAATAAAACTAACAAAATGTTTAATATACCGTAATGCATTTCGTTTTAGTGCTGAAGCATCGCCCTATGTATACATATGTATTACATTTAAAGACAGAAAAATATATACAAAATAATAGAACATTGAACCGAAGTTCACAACCGAAAATTCATATATACATATTTACATAAACCCCGAATATAATTTATCGCGAAATTTTGAATTTTGTTTGTCCCGGTTAATAGCAATCACTTTGGTAGCACAACATCGAACGCGCACGTAGCTATCCCGTGGTGAGTAACTAACGCTATTGTCGAAAGAGAACACGCGAGAATGATAATTTGACGCAACGAACGTTCGAGTGGAGGCTCGCACTTTCCCGAAGCCAAATGTTTTGGAGGTTCCGAGTCCTGGTGCTGTTCCATTCCGCCGCGCTTGTGTTTGACAACGGGGTGGGCCGTTTGGGGGCGCAGGCTTCAGTCTTCCAGGCTCTTCCGGTCCGCAACCGACGCGGTGCTGTTCCATGTCCGCTATCCTGTTGGTCGCCTTCTCGGTATGGTCCGTGGCTGGGTGATGTGGATGCGCAGGCTTCAGTCTTCCGCGTCGTTTTGACTCCAGAGTGGCTCCACGGGGACGCGTACGCGACCGCGACCGCGAACAATCGAAAAACGGGAAACCGAACGCTAACCGAACGCGAAACCGAAGCAAACGGGCGCGAACACGAGTACAGAGCGCGCACAACACAAGGGCATTTTAATTGTCAACTTTTAATTTTTCGACACGACCCGAAAATGTCCGAAATGCGTCCCACCAGTCCCTTTCGTTCCACAGCTGTGTGACCTCCCGATAGTTGGTCGGCCACCTTAAGCCGTGAATCGCGAGGGCCCGGACGGCGGCGCCGCGATGTTGTTCAACTAGGTCGCACTCGAACAGGACGTGTTCCGCCGTATCGGTGCCACCGCATTCGCAAATATCCTCGATTTTGCCGATACGCTTCAGATATGATTTAAAATTCCCGTGTCCTGTCATCAGTTGAACCATGTAGAAGTCGAAATTCCCGGTGATCTTCCTGTCGTAACAGGGTTCCGGTAAGAAGCTCGCCGTAGTCCTTCCGGTTGTAGCAGTCCTCCATCGTTCCTTCCAAGCCTCCAGAGACAAAGTACGCAATCGTCATTTAACGACTGCTCTGGGCACCAGGTCGTAGATGGGTGCTGTCGCCTGGTCAGTGGCGGCGGCCTTCGCAAATTCATCCGCAGCGTCGTTTTTCGCATTACCAGAATGCGACGGTGTCCAATGGAAACGTATGGAAATTTCGGAGGACAAGTTGATTGCGAGTTCCCACGTCTCCACTTGTAAAGCGGTCGGTTGTTTCATATTGCGAAGAGCCGTCAAAACAGACAGGCTATCCGTCACGATGGAGCACTCCTTGATTATGTCCGTTTGCCCCTGTAGATGTGTTACTGCTTGTCGTAGTGCTACCATTTCGCACTGAAAGATAGTACTATTTTCCGCGAGGGTGAAATTTTCCCGATGAATTTCCGTATCGCCGTGGTAGAGTATGAAAGATCCTCCAGCTCGTCCGTCGTCCAATCTCGATCCATCCGTATAGCAGACAGTCTCGTATGCATTTTGGACTCCTTCCGTAAACCGGAAATTGTCCATATCCGCCGGGTGCGTAGCGTCCGCTAGGTTGACACGTCGTTCGAGCTGTCGGTCCTGGAGTTGTACATCAATAATGTCGTTGTCGCGTGGTTGATCAGCAAAAAGTCTGTACTTTTTAGCTGTTTCCTGCAACAACAAATCAAACGGCAGTACTCTACTCACGACGAAGGCCGCTTCCGTGGATACGGTGCGATACGCCGCCGCTGCTTTTACAACTAAAGTTCTTTGCGCGCTTAAAAGAGACCTGCATTCTCTTACTTTACACCCATCTGCCCAAATCAGTGCTCCGTACAGCATGGCCGATTGTACCGCGCCCTCATATACTTTTGATAAAGCCGCGCCCCTGAAACCCCAAGTTAATCTTGTCGCCGCGGCAATTTTGTGTGAAATTTCTTTCCCCTTGTTCGTGACATACTGTATATGAGGTTTCCACGACAATTTTTCATCAATAAAAATACCTAGATATTTTATGCTCTCAGAGCAATGTACGAAACGCCCGTTGAAATTAAAAGCAGGTCTCTGTTGATTAATATTTTTCCCAAAAAACAGCGCTTCTGTTTTCTCCTCGTTAAATTTTAACTTTAGATCGTCCGCCCAATTTGACAACATACCGAGTGCTTGGTTTACAGTACTTTTCAAAACTTTATATTGACGCGCTTCGACGACAAGCAATGTGTCGTCGGCAAATGAAAATATTTTCGACCCCGCCGGTAATTGAATATCGAAAATAGTGTTGTACAGGATGTTCCACAATAATGGCCCGGAGCACGAGCCTTGTGGACAACCCCGTTCAACATCCTTTACAATAGCAGTACCGGAAATTGCGACAACAGCTGTTCTGTTACTGAAATAATTTTGCAATAAATTAACTAAAGTCCCTGAAATATTACGCTTTTTTAATTCCAAAATTATACGCGGCCACCAAGCGTTGTCAAAGGCTCCTGAAATGTCTAGTGCAATAGCAGCGACGTAGTTATCGTTATCGCGAGAGTTTTTTATACTTGTTATGACTGCATTTACAGCGTCTGTGGTGGACCGTCCTGGAACGAACCCATATTGATTTTTATTTAATCCGCCATTTTTACTAATTTCAAATTGTAATCGCGTAGTGAATATCCTGTCTAAAATTTTGCCAACTATAGGTAGTAAACTAATAGGCCTAAAACTTTTTACCTCGCTAAAATTCCTTTGACCCGGCTTTGGAATAATTTTTACGGACTGTTTTTTCCAGCAAGCTGGAAAAATGCCCTTTTTAAAACAATCGTTAAAAATTTTTATAAAAACGTCCGGTGCGGTCTGAAATGCTACCAGGGCTGCGTCGGAAGTTATCCCGTCGAGTCCCGGTGCTTTCCGCGGGTTCATCCTGCTTGCGGCGCGTTCAATTTCCGCGTACGTAATGTCCTTAAAAAATGGGTCGTTATCAATTAAATTTTGTGCGGCCGTGCGAACTCGCTGATGCGATTCACTATCCGTGCCGCGGTCGTCCGACGGGAAAAAGGAATCTAAAATAAACTCCGCGGTGTCCCTTGTGTTTTTTGTGTACGTGCCGTCGGGCAACTTTAAATTTTGGATTGAAGACCTATTTGTGTTTTTTCCGCGGATGACCTTGTATGCTGTTCCCCACGGGTCCTTTTCAGAGTCCCTCGTACAAAATTCCCTAAATTTATTTGCCCTAGTTTTTTCTAAAAGCTCCTTATATTCACGGAACACACGGTTGTATTCCGCGCGCTTGATCTCTCGTGCCGCTTGATTTTTTTCGCGCTGAAAAGAACGTCTAATTTTCCGCGATTGGGACCTTTTTTCGGTAAGTTGTTTGGTCCACCACGGTACACTTTTTGCGAAATGTTTTTTAAGTGGCATAGAAGCCTCGCACGCTGTAACTATGCAGTCATTTAAAAAGTTTGCGCGTTCTGAAATGTCATTTTCGTCGATTAGTACTATATTTCCTATGCTATCCCTAAAACTGTCCGAAAATGTTTGCCAATTTGCTTTTTTATTACAAAACCTACGGTCAACGATATTAGTTTCGTTTTTCTCAAACGAAACCTGCCACGTGATTAATTTGTGGTCAGAAAGTGTTTCTTCGTCCGATAAATGCCAATTTTTTATTAAAGTTAATGCATTAAAATTTGCTAACGTTAAATCAACAAAACTTGACCCGCGATGTCCAACAAAAGTAGGTTCGACATTATTATTTAAAACGATAAAGTTATTATTTTCAAATATTTCCAAAATATTATTACCTCTATTGTCATTTATCGGACTGCCCCAAATATAATTTTTCGCATTAAAATCACCTGCCATAACAATAGGTCTTGTTTGGTCGAGTTCTGAGAAAACGTAATTAAGGCGTTCGAGAAACTTGTTCTCGTCGGCGTTCGACCCCGCAGGTGGTAAATAGACATTAACAAGAACTATCGTTATGGTATTTACGGTAATTTCAACAACAATTATATTATCGCAAGAAATACTTTCTAAAAATAAACAAGAAATATTTGAGTTATTTACAATAACAGCTACTTTAGGAACTTTACACAATTTATAAATTACCAAGTTATTTTTAGAAAAACCTACAATTTTCGATCTATTGACCGTAGGTTCCTGTACAAAACAAATATCTAATTTTTTTTCTAAAATAATTTTCAAGAGATTGCTAGTAGCCGCCTTGCCCTTACCTAAATTAATTTGGCCGAAATTTAAAACGAAATCCGCGTCGGGGTTATTTTTATGGTTTTTAGTTACCATAAAAATCTATGTTAGATAGAATAGAGTTTCTTATTCTATTCATTGTGGGGCAAGAGCTACTTTTCGCGTCGTGATCGGTGTTTACCGGAGCACGCTTTTTATCTTTGTTAGACCGGACGCACACTACACATGACGTAGTTTTTGATTTACAATCTTTGGAATGGTGCTTTCCGCCGCATTTACCGCATAATTGTTCCTTTATTTTGCAGTTTTTGGAGAGATGGCCAAAGTCGTAGCACTGAAAGCACTGCAACATTGAAAAGTGGTCCCTAACCCAGACTCTTTGCCAATTTAAATAAATTGGCCTATCCAACATTTTAACCCTAAGTGTGGGATTAACTTCGAAATCTGCGCTGTAAGTTTCTTTATTGCCGCCGGTCTCGAAAACAGCTAATTGTCTGAAATGTGTCTTAAATTTGTTTACGTCATTTCCGCAATATTCATCTATAAAGTCGTTGTGCCCTAAAATAGTCTCATGGATGTCCCTAGCGTTTAGTTCTTTGCTGATCCTATCAATCCTGACACTTGGCCACCGTTTTTTAATGTCTTTGACTTCTACTTCGTCTTTAGCCTGCACAGAAAGCGACAATTTTATTTTCTCTGCGTCTTCTTGCCTAGCACAATCTATAACTATATTTCCCGATTTTGTAGCCCTAACATTTTTCACGGCAATGTTGTTTTTTATGGGATCTACCGTGCGCATTACTACTTCTTTAATAAAGTCTGAGTCCTTACCTGCTTTTTTAGACCCGATCTGTACCGGAAAAGAGGTTTCGTTTACTCGCGGCTTAAGTGGTACATTATTCCCTGACTTTAACCTATCAGAATAAGACATTAATGGCGGAGTACTTACAGTTTTTGTTGCTGACTCCCTGGCTTGTTTTATTTCTTCGTCTTTTTTGGAGATTGTATGTCGCAGCTCCTTAACAACTCCCGCCATTTGGACCAAACTCTTCATTAATAGATCGGCCGTTTCCCTGATTACTTTCCTGTCTGCTACTTTTATAGTTTCCGCCTTCATCGGAACCAACACCTGAATGATTTTAAAAAATCGCCTCGCGTCACCGCTCAACATGTCTTCCGGCAGACTTCCCCTGACATGTGTTAATTCCCCGCTGTCCCGACGTTTTGGTTTTTTATTATCCGACCGTTTCGCGAATTCGGGCTCGTCATCGCACCATTGTGAATTTTTCCGCTTCATGGACTCTTGCGCGCACTCGATTCGCTCGCGACACTAGTAATCGAACTGAACCGAACACGACTTGCACTGGTAGGCGTGGCTACTCGCTGGCCTTCCGACATCCCACAACCGCTTGCTTCGGCTACTCAATGCGAACTAATAGTAACGACAGCGGTTCTGTCGCTAAAATAATTTTGCAATAATTTGATTAATGTTCCCGAAATGTTACGTCTTTGTAATTCGAAAATAATTCGCGGCCACCAAGCATTGTCGAAGGCTCCCAAAAATATCTATCGCAATAGTAGGGACGTAATTGTCATTTTCGCGTGAGATTTTTATACTCTTTATGACTGCAGTTACAGCGTCTGTGGTGGACCGACCGGCTACGAACCCGTACTGATTACTATTGATATCTCCTTTTTTATTAATTTCGAATTGTAATCGCGTAGTGAAAATTCTGTCTAAAGCTTTGCCTACAATCGGTAGTAAGCTAATAGGCCGAAAACTTTTTACGTTTTGAAAGTCGCGTTTACCCGGTTTTGGAATAATTTTTACCTGTTGCTCTTTCCAGCATTTTGAAAAAACGCTAAATTTAAAACACTCGTTAAAAATGTTAATAAAAACATCCTGAGCGGTCTGAAATGCTACCAGGGCTGCATCGGAAGTAACGCCGTCGAGTCTTGGTGCTTTTCGCATGTTCATTCTGTTCAAAGCCCGTTCAATTTCCGCATGTCATTTCCTTAAAAAACTCGTTTTCTTCATTAAAATTATCCCGGATTGCAATCTCGCGAATATGACGATGGGATTGATTGTCCGTATCTGGATTGTCCGACGGGAAAAAAGAATCTAAAATATATTTGGCGGTGTCCCGTGTGTTTTTTGTATAATTGCTGTTTACTTTATAGGACGTTCCCCACGGGTCCTTTTCGGAGTTTCGAGTGCAAAATTCCCTGAATTTATTGGTTCTCGTTTTTTCAAGTAGTTCTTTATATTTCCGAAAAACGCGACTATATTCCGCGCGCTTAATTATTCTATTCGCTTAGTTAGAGCTCTTACTGTTTTGTAAAAACGTCTCGCGTTGGTCAACATTTCGTCCTTAGGAAGAGAACCTATAACAGAAGTAAATTCTCGTTTAATTTGCCGCTTAGGTTTTTTTGTTTTCTGAAGTTTCTGAAACTTCGTCACTCCACGGTAAATCAGAGTTTTTACGTTTCATCGATTCGATAGTGGATTCCATCGCGGGCCCGCACTCGCTCGCGTTAGCGACACACGTTCGCGTTCCTTCGGCCCATTCGAAATAATATATTTACAAAAGGTATTTATGGGCTATTTTAATTATATAAGAATAAAACTAAAAATGAACTTATCAACTCGATATAACTACAATCTCTACTTTTTCCCCTCCGTCTGCTCTTTTCCCGGGAGAAAAAACACCTGAACCTTCTAAAGTAATTTTATTGTTTATTTTACGTAAGAGACAATTTAATCGTGAGCAGAGAGGGAGGAGGGCCTGCATTAATCATACTTACATTGAGTTAGGATGTCCCGTTTGGAATACGCAAAACGATGTTTCCACATGATTAGAACTTATGTATTGAGAATAAAATACAAATAAATTTATTGTGCAACTGTTTTGCATATTCGTATCGGGGCATCCGATGAAAATTAAAATACCGCATATGAAAGTGTTTACAGAAAAGAAAAATGTACTACTAGGAGAATTAGAGCTCGCTTCTGTGCAGCCTGGGAAATATTTACATGTGGTCCAACATTCGCTGCAAGGGTTGGGGAAACCCAGAAAAACCTAACTAGACCACTACGAACTCTTACCCATTACGTTGCTTCGGCACCATCATGACAGCAATATTTCGATAGTCAAATGGAATCAAATTAGAACTAGCAAGAATGTTTAATATACCGTACTGCTTTTCATTTTAGTGCCGAAGCATCGCCCAATGTATACATAAGCATTTACATTAAAAGACAGGAAAAATTATATACAAAATAAAAAAAATACAGTTCGAATCGAAGTTCGCAGTTGAAAGTTTATATATACATATTTACATAAACCCCGAATACAATATCTCGCGAAATTTTAATTTTGTTTATCCCGGTTAATAGCAATTACTTTGGTAGCACAACGTCGAACACACACGTAGCTATCTTGTTGTGAATGACTCACGTTATCGTCGAAAGTAGTCGCCCACCTTAAGCCGCGATTCGTGAGGGCCCGGTCGGCGGCACCGCGATGTTGTTCAACTAAGTCGCACTCGAACAGGACGTATTCCGTCGTATCGGTGCCACCGCATTTGCAAACGTCGTCCTCGATTTTGCTGATACGCTTAAGATATGATTTATAATTCCCGTGTCCTTTCATCAGTTGAACCATGTGGAAGTCGAAATTTCCGGTGATTTTCCTGTCATAACAGGGTTCCGGTAAGAAACTCGCCGTAGTCCTTCTGGTTGTAGCAGTCTTCCATCGTTCTCTCCAAGCCTTCTGAGAGAAAGTGCGCAATCGTCGTTTTACGACTGCTCTGGGCACCAGGTCGTGGATGGGTGCTGTCGCCTGGTCAGTGGCCGCGGCCTTCGCTAATTCATCCGCAGCGTCGTTTTTCGCATTACCAGAATGCGACGGTATCCAATGGAATCGTAGGGAAATTTCGGCTGCCTAGTTGACCGCGAAGAAAGCGATCGGTTGTTTCATGTTGCGAAGAGCCGTCTAAACAGACATGCTGTCCGTTACGATGGAGCACTCCTTCATTATGTTCGTTTGCCCCTGTTGATGTGTTACTGCCTGTCGTAGTGCTACAATTTCGCACTGAAGGATAGTACTATTTTCCGCGAGGGTAAAATTTTCCCGATGAATTTCCGTATCGCCGTGGTAGAGTATGAAAGATCCTCCAGCTCGACCGTCGTCCAATATCGATCCATCTGTATAGCAGACAGTCTCGTAGTCATTTTGGACTCCTTCCGTAAACCGGAAATTGTCCATGTCCGCTTGATGCGTAGTGTCCACCAGGTTGACACGTCGTTCGAGATTTCGGTCCTGTAGTTGTACATTAATAATGTCGTTGTCGCGTGGTAGATCAGCAAAAAGTCTGAAACCCCTAGTTAATCTTGCCGCCGCCGCAGTTCTGTGTGAAATTTCTTTCCCTTTGTTCGTAACATACTGTATTGTTGGAGTTCGGCTTTGACCTTTCGAGCGAACGGACGTGTTTTGATTCCGCCTCATATCAGAGCAAATAATATATCGAATTTTGAGTCGAAAGTGTGGAGTGTCGTATTGTTTATTTCTCTTTTCGTGAAAAGTGAGTTCAACGGGATTGAGATGAGATGACGACGGGACACCTTTCTTCGGTTGCTGAACTTCCAGTGAACCTGACCATGGAAGAAGAAATCTATCAAATTCTAGGCCACGTGCAGAGAATTGATGGTGAAATGGATTCCGTGAGAGCTGAGAATGCGAAAATAAAACCAATATGCGAAGAAATACACGCCATGAAAGCCCAAATCGTGAATCTACAAACGGAAATTGATAATCTTAAAAACAGAGATCGTGCGAGTAATCTGATGCTATTCAAAGTACCCGATGTGGAGGAAATAAATGCGTCCCTACGAACCAACTTTGTAAAAGCCCTGCACAGTGTAAACAGTGAGGATCAAACAGAGCAAAGCGAGAGCGAAACGACCATCGCAATCGAGACATGACATGAGCGTTTGGGAGAGTTCGGCAGCCAGCAGTCACGTCGGACAGCTGTGCTCTTATCTAGAGAAGTCACTTCTCCACGCATCCCCACCCCACTTTACACTAATCAACTACGATTTGGCGAACAGGCCATTGTTACTGACTCCAAACGACATCGCAATCCGCTGATCTCGGATTCCGTTAATGCTTCAATTTCACAACACAGGCCCTACACCGAATATTTTGCGTTGCCTCCCCCAAAGCATCAAAATACAACTCACGGGTTGTGTTCCTTCATGACCACCCAGGACACCATCCCTGTAGCAACCCACGGGTTTTGCAACAGAATTGCTGCGGCATCGTAATCCTCAGCTCACGGGCTGTGGTCTCAGTCGTCTACACAGGTACACTCGTCAGTTACGCCATACGAGCTTCGCACTGAGATATCCGTCGCAAATCTTGACCAATCGCAGGGCGCAGTTCACAGAATGCACCCTGCGACTTTCACCAACTGTCAATGCGGTAGTGCACCAGGTCCCATGACCTGTCAAGAGTTACCCGCCAACCTACTGATCATGGGCAACACGCTACTCCGAGGAGGATCCACAATCAGGATGCAGTTCAAGGAGCAAATCCAACTACACTCAACCTTATCTTTTGGAACCTGCAAGGCTACAAGAACTTGAGTGACATCCTCGGCGTTGTAGGTAGATCGGATATACTCTGTGTATGCGAAACTTGGCTTACGGACAACCCTTCGTTTGTACCGTTTCCTTTCACTGGTTTTGTAGCTAGTCCGGCAACTCGACTGGGTAGATTCGGGAGGCCTACTGACGTTCTTATAATATTTTATGATAACAAAAAACTACACTTAAAATTATTCAGTCAAAAAAACATTTTATTATATGTAGAATCCAATTCGAAACAGTTTTTTACTGATTTCTGTTTATATTCCTCCGTTGAATGAAATTACACATACTTTAAATGATCTTGATGAAAATTTATTGTTACTTTCTTTTAATTACCAAGGTACTCCTATCTTTATCGGGGGAGATTTGAACTGTAGAATTGGTCATTTGAATCCATACTCAGCGGAATTGCTAAATTAAAATTTTTTCTGCGATAGAAAGTCACAAGATACATTGGCGATGTCTAAAGGTAGAGAATTGACCCATTTGATGGAGAAACACGATCTTTTGGTATTAAGCGGTAGGTCGCGTAGTGACACCCCCGCGAATTATACGCACATTGCTTATAATGGAAAAAGTGTAGTTGATCTTTTTTGGTGCTCGTCGAATAGTTTACATTTATTGAGAGATTTTAAAGTTCTTCAATTTACAACGCGATCAGATCATTTTCCTATCATTATAACGTTTGATAAAATTTTGAATGAGACTCAGGACAACCTAATGGAGAAATTGATATGGAGAGATAACCGCGCAACAGAATTTAAAGATCAACCTGCGTTCCACCCGGACGTCTGTAAAATTTTTGATTCCGTCGATAATATGAACGACAGTCTTATTAATGCGATCCTCGATTTTTTGAAAAGACAGAAAATGCTAATAAGAAACCTTGGTTCGACGCTGACTGCAAACAATAAAAAAGTCAAATGAATAACGCCTTATCCATCTGCAAAAAAAATCATATTCATTTCATTTCAATTTCAACAACAATTATATTATCACAAGAAATACTTTCTAAAAATAAACAAGAAGTATTTGAAATATTTACAACAGCTACTATAGGAATATTACACGATTTATAAGTTACCAAGTTATTTTTAGCAAAACTAACAACTTTCGATCTATTGACCGTAGGTTCTTGTACAAAACAAATATCTAATTTTTTATCTAAAATAACCTTCAAGAGATTGCTAGTAGCCGCCTTGCCCTTCCCTAAATTAATTTGGCCAAAATTTAAAACGAAATCCGCGTCGAGGTTATTTTTATGGTTTTTAGTTTCCATAAAAATCTATACTTGCTAGAATAGAGTTTTTAATTCTTTTCACCGTCGGGCAAGACTACTCTTTTGGCGTCATGATTTGCACTAACGGGCGCGTGTTTTTTATCCTTATTAGACCTGACATAAACTACACACGAGGTAGTTTTAGATTTACAGTCGTTGAAACGGTGTTTACCGCTACATTTACCGCAAATCTGCTCATTTACCTTACACTTTTTTGATAAGTATCCAAAGTCCGCTTTAAACTTGTTAACATCCTTACCATAAAAACTATCTATAAAATCACTATGACCTAAGATCGTTTCGTGTAAATCGTCCGCGTTTAACTCTTTGTTGATTCTATAAACCCTAACTCTAGGCCACCGTTTTTTTTATATTCTTTACCGCAATATCGACTTTCGCTTTAATTAATAGTGATTTTTTATTTTTTTTTTCGCGTCTTCCTTCCTGGCGCAATCGAGTACCAAGACACCTTCGTTTCGTAGCCCTAACATTTTTAACCACGATATTATCTTTTATCGGGTCTACCGAGCGCATGACAACTTTCCTCATATTTTTTGCATCATTCCCTACTTTTTTGGCTTCTATCCTAACTGGGAATGTATTTTCGCTTACCCTATTGCTTATTGCAAGGATTTTCCCTGCCCTAAGCTTATCCGCATACGAAAAACTAGGCGTACGTACTTCTTTTGTGGTGTTTTCCTTGGTCTCTTTTACTTCCGCGTCGTTCCTTGCGATGGTATGACGATGTTCTTTCACAACTCCGGCCATTTGGACGAGCTCCTCCATCAGCTGGTCCGCCGTATCCCGAATAATCCGTCGGTCCGCAACTTTAATGGTCTCTGCCTTCAAAGGTATTAACTCCCGAATTACCTTAAAAAGATGCCCCGCATTAGCGGGCATAGTGTATTCTGGGTACTTACCGAATGTTTGACACGTTTCTCCGTTATCACTACGACGCATTTTTTTACTTTCCACAGCACTAACGCACTCCGGCTCGTCATCACACCATGGAGTTGTCTTTTTTCGTTTCGCGGACTCGGAGCTGCACTCCATCACACTGCTTTCACTCGCATAACTGACTAACTCGTTCGTCTTCACTCGGTTCGATGGGCGTGGCATTACGATTCTCTCGGACATCGCACAACCGAATGGCTCTACTGCGCGATGCGAACTGTCGAAGTTACTAGCCCTGAAAATGGATGGCGCTGTAGCGTCGTGCTTATACTCTGCCGTCAGCAGGAGGAGCTGCGCGGTCGTAGCGGTCGCGTCACGAAGCTCTGACGAGGAGGAGGGTCACGATGGTGAGCGCAGAGCGGTCTGGAGCTGCCGTTGGCGCAGATCTTGGTGGTACATAGTAGCAAATACTTCAGAGAGGTCCTGGAGGACTGATGTGGAGAAAGGTTTCGTGTGAACAGCCGTTGCAGACGAGTCAGTCGATCCTAAGCCCTAGGCGAAAGCCGATGTCGATGTGGCGTGTTTATTGAACCATGATAAGCAGTCCGTTCACGTCCGACGGGCGAAAAGGAATCCGGTTCCTATTCCGGAACTCGGCAGCGGAACCGTTAACAAGTCGGGCCCTCGCATGAGAGTTCCTTGGGGTAACCCATAAGGACCCGCAGACGCCGTCGGGAGACCCGGGAAGAGTTTTTTACTTTTACTATCCTAACCAAACATCAAATTAGGCACAGGCGAGAGAAGCTTGAATATAAAGATTATCTGGATCGCGCTAAGGAAAAAATTCGAATGTAATCCGTACCTTCTAAGGCGGATTGCAGCCCTCTGCGTAATCCTACGGGTACTACTCTCCACCCTCAACAGCCGAGCCCCAAACAAAAAGCCGAAGCTTCTTCTGGTAGGCTCATTAGTTCCTTAGCCTGCTCATTCACCCCTGCGGATGCAGAAAGCACTTTGTCGCTTACTAAGCCCCATACGACCTCTAGGGACAATTACGAAGACAGCATGACCTACGTTCACCATGTTAAAACACCAATGGATCAACTTAAACTTGTTAAACTTCTTACTCGTACGCTATATTGTTCGCCGTCCTCTATATCTAAAGGCGATGGAAATACTTCCAACGATACATTCCTAACTATTCCTGCTAGAATATCTGAAAAAGAGATTACACTTACCTGTATGCCAATAACCACGCCTGAGGCTATTCTTCCAATTGCATCTTCTCCAGGAATGCACTGCTCTCAAATCGCTGGCCCTTCTAGACCCAGAAAACCTATCGTATCTCTTACCAATCTATTCATTACATAAGAAGATCCGCTGCGAAGTGAGTTGCTCTCTGTCTGATTCGAACTCTTCAGCTGACTCCAGCAATGGCAATCTTCAAAAATCTTCACAGAACGCTTCCCCAAATCAGTTGTCCGGCACTGAGCGCAATCGATTAACATATTCATCTCTTCAAGGCGCTCTCGTTGAGCTGGATCCTGATAAACACTCCTCCCTAAGGGATCTGATATCTTATACAATTATAGACCCATCCAGGGAAAGGCTGATATCAAGAGTTGATGCATACCTTCAAGAGATATCCAGAAAAAACCCACACACAGAAGACTTGAAAGTAAGAACAAAATTAATAAAAACTACGGTCCAGCGCCTTTAAAAACGCCCAAGATCTGTTCGTACGTAACAAAACAACTCTTGCGGACATTATTTTCTCATGCCGCAAAATCGTCCCTTCTTCCGAACACCCACCGCTCAAACTAGTAGAGGACACATATCGGGACATTTTCGAGGCCCCCAGCCCATCTGATAATCGCCCAATATCAGACCAAAAACAGCTGGCTGATATCTTTCTTCCTGTTACCGTACACTTTTCGCGAATGGTTTTTTAAGTGGCATTGAAGCACACGCTGTAACTATGCAGTCAAGTAGAAAATTTGCGCGTTCTGACATAAAACATCCCTAAAACTGTCCGAAAAATTTACTTATTTGCTTTTTTATTACAAAATCTACGGTCAGCGATATTAGTTTCGTTTTTATCAAACGAAATCTGCAACGTGATTAATTTGTGGGAGTGTTTCTTCGTCCGATAAAAGCCAATTTTTTATTAAATTTAATGCATTAAAATTTACTAACGTTAAATCAACAAAACTTGACCCGCGATGTCCAACAAAAGTAGATTCGACATTATTATGTCGTCAACGTTCGACCTCGCGGGTGGTAAACAGACATTAACAAGAACCATTGTTATGGTATTTACGGTAGTTTCAATGATATTTATATTATCTCAAGAAACATTTTTTTTTTAGAAAAACCAACAACTTTCGATCTATTGATCGCAGGTTCTTGTACAAAACGAATGTCTAGTTTTTTTTATATAAAATTACCTTTAAGAGATTGCTAGTAGCCGCCTTGTCCTTACCTAAATTAATTTGGCTAAAATTTAAAACCAAAGCCGCGTCGGGGTTAGTTTTATGGGTTTTAATTTCCATAAAAATCTATATTTGCTGAAATAGAATTTTTTATTCAATTCATTGTCGGCCAAGACTGGCTCTTGGCGTCATGATCAGTACTAATAGGCACTTGTTTTTTGACCTTTTTGGGCCGAATACAAACCACGCACGAGGTAGTTTTTGATTTACAGCCCTTGAAACTGTGTTTCGCGCCACATTAACCGCAAATCTGTTTTTCAACCATACAATTTTTTGATAATTCGTAACATTGGAAGCACTGTAACAATGAAAAATTGTCCCTAATGAAAACCCGCTGCCAATTCACATAAATTGGCTTATTAACATTTTTAACAGGATTAATTTCAAAAATAGCTCTCTAACTATTTCTACTGTTATGCGTTTTAAAAATTGCTAACTTCCTAAAGTCCGCTTTAAATTTATTTACGTCATTACACAACAAAATTTGAAAAGTAACTCACAAAGGAGATGTCTCGCGGACCAATACACCTGTATAAGTGAAGAAGTAATTTTGGACACGAGTATTTATATTGAATAGAGACACTTTTGTCTGTAACACTTTTGACGAATGTAGACTTTCGTTTAACTCACAAACATCACTTCTGGCATTCTTGAAAACTAGTAGACCATTAGTTCGTTGTCCTTCCTTGTTGGTCCATAGGAATTCATCTTAAATAATTATTTAATAAAAAAAACCCTCATATAAATTAGAAGAATTTAGGTATTGCATTGTCTGCTTAGGAAATGTGTTAAAAGAAGATGCTGTTTAATTTCAGAAAAGGTATCAAGAGAAATTAGTTCAAGGTCTAGGTGATTTTCATTACTGAAAGTAATTGACCTTTCTATTAGTAAAACCTTTTCTATCAAAACGTTCAAAATGTTAAGACAGAATTGTGCATTTATGTATGACTATGTTCTTTCATTTATTTTATTTAAATTTTCTGTTATACTCTTCGTGTAATTTCCCAATTGTTGTAAATTTTCTTTATATTGGTTAGAGATTGTATGTGCTAAACTAGTGAACTCATTTTGTCTTTCAGTAATGCTTTTTCATTAGTTGCCATTCTAATTATCTAACAACATAAGTGATGTGTTCATTTGTGAAATGTTTTACATTTTCTTAACTTTATTTTTAAGTTTGTTTCGGTTTTTTTGTTTCTATAAAAGTCTTCAATTTCGGGTGTATCTGTTTTCATTCGCTATTCGAACACGATTTTCTCCTATCTCCTTCTGTTTTGCATAGAGTTCTTTGTAAAACTTCAGTATTTCATTTCTTCTGTATTTATTATAGTCTTCATAAATTTTTCAACTTGTATCTATACGTAACGGATGGATGTCATCGTATAGTTAAAACGTACGATATTCGAATGGAATTTTAAAAAACACTTTGTCTTAACAAATTTATTTGGTTCGGTTTTCAGGAACCGTTATTACCCTTAATATTTTATTAATTACACACTATTGATGCCAAATGAACAAGTTACATAGGTTTGACCTATAAAGTAAACTGTTGTTTGAATGAGAAAATCATGAGCTTATATACTAATTGGATGTGTCATGGCCGGTGGTACAATCCATAGGTAGAGGCAAAGGTTGCTGGATGTAACTCCTCCTCCCAGTAGGGTAAGATAACCGATTCTAGCACAGAGGAGTAGGTAACTGACGAAACGTCATCGATCGTAAACGTGTAAATGTTAAATGGTTACTGTTAAACGGTTGCTGTTACTGGTCACATGATGTTATTGGCTCTAGGCGATGTCAGTGAGTATAATTATTAATACTTATATTGTTGAATTTATACTAGAATGAATGCGGATTTTGAAAAGAAATTATTTGTTGGAGAGAGGGAAAGAAGTAGAGATACGTTTAGGAGGAGGAAAAAAGGTGGTTGAGTGGAAGGGAGTATAAATGAAAGACAACCAAAGTGTTACACATAAAAGTTAGAAGTATGAAAATTGAAGTGTGATAATGGATGTAAGTAGCGGCAACTGTATCCATGAAGTGTGTGATGGTGTAGAAGACGTACAACATTGGAATATTGTTGAATATATGGAGGTTTTGGACGAAGTACATCGTAATGTCGTGTTACATCGAGGAGACTACGTGGATAGACAGCAGTACAGTGAAAATAAAGCAATGAGGTATGTAAGTGACATCAGTCGGATGAAAGAGTGGAGCGTAGCCCGTAAACTGTTTGAGTGCAAAATTAACTATAAAGCATGTTCTGCTTACGTGTTGTACTGCGATAGGAATAATGTTCGTTATCTACCTATGTGTGGGAGTTGCCGGTATGGAGCCAATAATGGTAGAATAATATCGTTGTGTACGCGAGTGTCGAATTTGTGGATGTTAGAAGTTCACCTCCACGACGAAGTCCACATTCATTGCGGATGGTGCGGTGAGATTTGCAGTTGCGAATTTGTTTGCACCCATAACCATCATTTAAGGAGGGAGAGTATATTTGAAGAAGGTTATGTGAGGGAAATTTGTAATAATATCATAAATGTTGATGGAGCGTAAACATGTATATACTACAATTTGTTCTGAAATAAATGATGATGTAATGTCGAAGTAGATTTAATAATAACAACATGTAACAGTGGTATATATATGTGAAGAAGTGTGTCAAGGTCAAAGGTGAGGAAAAGGAAAGTTTGGGAGGGAAGGGAAAGGAAAGGTAATGAGAAAGAAATTTAGTACAAGGATGGTGTCAGCATAATGGAGCGAAAGAGATGACGCCCTTTTTCTCCTGTAGTGCTGAGTAGGCAGGAAAGTGTGTGGGTATCGTCGATCTCATAAAGAAGACCGGACTTTCCGCAGGGGTATGAGTGAACCCCCTTACGACAAAGTCGACAGCAGGAGTTCACAACATCGTCGTGATACATTCTGCAGCTGTGACAAAAAAGTAGAGGTGTGTTATCAAGACATTCTTGAAAACAGAACCCTATTGCAACGTTACAGCTTTCACGAAGACGTCGACAAATGTTGCATTGCAACCGGGTGATGAGTACAGTTGCATTGGTTGTTTGTCGGAATGGTGAAATGATACACGAGAAAGATCCATTGTAAACCGCAAGACCCTTCTCATGAAGTGATGCTCTACAAAAATTTCAATGCTTTATAAAGGAAGAAAGGTGGAGGGGGGAATAGTGGGGATGTGGAAGGAGTGTAGTATAATGGGGGATTAAGAAGGTAGGAGTGGTGGTATAAGTTTTTATGTAATGTTGGAACTGTAATAATTGTTTATTGGTGAAAAAGTTGAATAATGGAAGAAGCGTATAGAAGATAAAATTTGTTATTTACAATGTACTACCCGTTTATGATTTTAACGGAGAGGTGTCACAGAAGAAAAGTTATGATGATAGTAAATTTGGTGGAAGTCGATATGTTTCAAAAAATTATAAGTTAGTGTAATTAATGAGTTAGATGAGTGAGTAGTATATGAAAAGTTAGGTAATGAGATGTAGTATAAGAACAGAAGAAACATATTTATAAAATCCCACAACGTAATAAATGATGGGGGTAAAAGTGTAAAACGGACGATTTATAAATTTTTTTGAAGCATAAGGAGATATATTCTTGTAGTAAGTTATGTTCTTAAAAGATGCTACCCAACCTAAATTAGTGTAATTAATGAGTTAGATGAGTGAGTAGTACAAGGAAAGTTAGATANCAACGTAATAAATGATGGGGATAATAGTGTAAAACGGACCATTTATAAATTTTTTTGAAGCATAAGGAGATATATTCTTGTAGTAAGTTATGTTCTTAAAAGATGCTACCCAACCTAAATTATTGGAATCTAAAAGAAAAAAATAAAAAAAAATAAAGTTGACAAAATGTTAACACTTTCAAACTCACTTAAAAAATAGAAGCAGTGAAGAAAAGGAAGTGTTCCTCTTGTAAAATGTATGTTTAAGGGTAACTAAAATGATTCCACGTAAAAAAGTATGAGAATATTTTTTTTACATGGTTTACCCCCATACTTTTAGCCCCAGAAAGTGTATGAAGGGTGGACGATAGCGGGAAAATGTTTCAATAAAAAAAGTTTGCCTTTCAGTGAAGAACGTTTTCCATCCAGCGAAAGTGGTGAGCCGCTGTTATTAAGGAATTACGTTTCTACCCTTAACTTGTACAATTAATTAGTTATAAGAAATGATTTTAAAAAAAGGGACCCCTCTGCCACTGTTAATACCGACAAATCGGTCTACAAGTTGGCACTATCACAGTAGCTGAATTCTCACAACTACCCCGTTCGGACTTAACGCCCCTGACCCTTATCCACCCACCTCTGGCGCCCTCCCTCCCTTTTAACCCATTTCCCTATGATGTTTTTCAGCGGATTTTCTTCTCACCCCATTTTCAACCCCATTTTGCATCCCTCGCTTGCCTATACGCAGCGTCTCCTAGGAAAGATACAATCGTAAAAAATCAGGTATCATCATATTTCATCGTTTACAACTAATATTATCTCCGTACTTGTTGCTGTATTGCCTCTTCGAACACCCCTTTACCTACTCCGTTTACTTTTTTTTTTTTAATTACCATTTCTTAATTACTACACCCTAGTTATTATTATAAACTAATTACAATACCTACATACTTACTAAAATTACACTACTACACTTGGACGAGCTCTGTACCCACGTTACCGCGAGCATCTCGCTTCCCTTCCCAAGCTGACGTCAGTGCCTGCATCTTTTCCCGCACATGATGAGCACTTACCATGACGCCTTCTAAACGTTCCATCTCCTGCGAAAGTGTCATGGGGGTGTCGGGCAGAGGTGATACAGGTGATATACACCACAGAGGCATCGTCACATCTGTGGCACATGTCCCCGAACTGCTCCACGTCGGACACGTCGTCGCCACACTATTCCGCCGGATCCCCAGCTTGTTTTTTCCCGCTGCTATCGTCGTGGTGGTTGTGGCAACGGATAACGCCGCCATAGAGGTAACGACTCCAACTATTTCATACTTCAAACAGAATATGATTGTTTTAAAATATTACACAATACAAAATAATTTTAGTAAATATTTCATTCTACTTACAGCACCCGCCCTAAACTTCCCGAAACGGGACTTCGGCACTGCCGGCTTCTTTAAATTTTTCCCAACCATTTTTTTTTTAAATCTTACCGTCCACTTCGCACAACGTTCTAAACAGAATGAGGCAACGCTCTCCGCTTACCAACTACTCCCCTCTTACTACGCACCCTCCTACTAAACAAGTGTTTCGCCTCTCAACCACCATCAGAATGCGATTTGCAGACGTGACGTCAATTGCACGGTTAACACCTGCGTTTTCGCGTACTACGCATGCGTCGATTACTCTACCATGCTAATCCCCATGCGCTAATGTTGTGGTCAGAAATCTGTCACGAATGTTCGCAAGTTTGGTTGTTCACTCAACGAAGCTGCGGCGCGTGCGCGCATGAATTTTCTGTAAACTGCCTTCCAATTTACGTGTGGGGTAAATTAATAACATATTATCAACTATTAATTATTTATAATATATTTATGAAATACACATTTACTACATTATCAGCTTTAACCAGTTTACTAAACAGTACAATTTCCCCTCTTTCCACTATCTTCTGCCTCACTCACTCTACATCGAACAACTTCCTTTTTGCCCCATCGTTTGGAGAAGATGTCCTACCACCACATCGATACGTACCGTTTCTTACACAACCTAACTGTAATTTTACGTTTGTCGATGAGTCCCCCGAGAAGCCTGGTTGGAGTATACTTGCATCAGACTTATCTTCTCTTGTCAGTGGTCTTCCGCATTCGTAACAATGGTGATGATGTCTACCGTGAACATGTAATACGAACACGAACACTATAACTTCACATTTACAAACCTCCTCCCCTACACCGTCTTCTTCGTAGCAACTGCTACACAACACCAACGTTGTATTTTCATGTAAGTTTAACAACACCTTCCCTTCGGTACACGTGTATTCGTTAATGTTGTCACACACACTACGTCTCAGAATATGTTCCAATGAACAATTATTTTCCATCGTATATTTATGCTGCACATAACCCTTCTTTATACGTCTTTCGCTATTATCGCATCTGTCACCGTTGACTGGCAAAAACTGTCGGTAATTATTCTCAATATTTAAACCAGATCGCCATGACTGTATCCACTCCTCCTCACATACGTCCGCTCCGAAGTCTGTGCGATACAATATAGGTAGCGCACTGACTTCTATACCATTAAATAATCTTAATGAACGGTTCTCGAACCACGATGTTTTACAAACGAATCCCATGCTGCCTACACCATTACTGATTACACAATACATTTTTCCTTCCATATCAAGAACTCTGCAGATCGTCGCTTCCCCCACTCTCATCTTCCTCCTCCTACAATTATTTTCACCCTACTCATACCCCACTCCTCCAAATCATATAAATTCCCACATCTTCTATTCCTTCAGCAGAATACTTCTCTTGAAAATGTCAACATGTATTACTACATCATTTTCAAAGATACAACGTTACAAACTACCACGGCACCCTTCACCATTTTCCAAAAGTATGCTTGGAAAACTTCAGATGCAATGGTGACAACATGGACCGTTTGGAGCAAAAAAAGACCAGTTAATTATTGTCAGCAGATAGAAGATTACATCCGTAATGTAAATGCGGAAGGGGCGGCACCGTACATACGTCACATACGGAATTTTAAATATTAAACATTTCTATAGTACTTCATAAAATAAGTTAGTTAAATAAATGTAATGTTTATTATTTATAGTAATTTTTATAACGATATATATAACTTTTATAGTAAAGTTTATAACAACTACACCTTTTTCTTATTTTTCGTACACCTCCAATACAGTGAACTTGAAAGTATTGAACAATAATATTGAAAACAAAAATATTTCTTTAATAACTGGTCTGCAACAAAATCCGCCTTTAAAAAATTATGTCGTAACTTTAATGATTTTGATGAGCTGAATCTGTTCCCGATGGCCAATTTTTTTTATCACGTCTGGATTTTTCGTTATGAATTTTTTTCCAAAATATCATAAATTTAGGCTTTTTTTAATTCTTTTTATGCATTAACATGATAAACAATGCATATACATACGAAATAAGTTTTTGCTAGTCGTAAAAGAAAGAAGGAAAGTGCTGAAAGTGATTTCTATTGTAGTACATGTGCGCATGCGTAGTATTCTCTGCGACTTTACAACAATTAGTTGATACTTGTCTTTCAATTGTTTACGTTCTATATCAAATACTTAGGAAGTTTTTTACAAAATTTATATTAAATATATACATTTTGAAGTATTTTATATGTAGTTTATTAATTTTTTCATGAACAGAGGTAATATAAAATAGAAATTTATTATTTTTTTTAAATTAATTCCAGTTAATTTTAGTTTATAAAATGCCGCGCACTTATAAGAATTGTACAGACTGTTGCTACATTTGTGGTGAGTTTACTCTAAAAACTCAGCGAAATGCGATAACAGAACTTGTTAAAAAAGCTTATCAGCTTTATTTTGGATTTTTTATGGATGAGAGGGGTAAAAGTTGGTTACCAAAAATTTGCTGTAACAGTTGTTCAAGAACGTTGAGAGGTTGGCTTAAAGGAAGTCACAAATCTATGCCGTTTACGATGCCAATGCTTTGGAGTGAACCTCAAAATCATGAAAATGACTGTTATTTCTGCATGATATCAACACGAGGATTCTCAAAAAAAAAATAAAAATAAGATTGTATATCCGATCATCGCGTCTGCAAAGAGACCACTTCCTTGTGGTAAAGGCAGTTTAGCTCCAGTACCTACAAAAAATAGCAAGAAGTTGGAAAATACTTCTAGACTACAACCTCAATCAAGTTTCATTTCTACCTGTACATCTTCATCATTAGACACTTTATCTGGATCTTCAAGCCCATCAAAAGAACCTTATTTTCTTAAACAACCTGATTTAAATGATCTCCTTAGAGACTTGGGGCTATCAAAATCAGTTACTCGGATCAAGATTAAAACAGTGGAATTTTTTGGATAAAAGTACGAGAGTCTCATATTTTCGCACAAGACAAGAAGATTTTGAGTTACTTTTCCAATGAAAATAATTTAGTATATTGCAATGATGTTGCAGGGCTTCTTGAAGAACTGAGTTTTCCAGAAAATTCTAATGAATGGAGACTTTTTATTGATTCGTCGAAGACTCGTTTGAAAGCCGTTTTACTTCACAACGGAAATAAATATCCATCAGCCCATGCAACAAACATGAAAGAAGATTATGCAAATCTGGAGGTATTACTTGAAAAAATAAAATATTCTCAATACCTATGGAATATTTGTGCTGACTTAAAAGTTGTCGCTATAGTTACTGGATTGCAAGGAGGATACACCAAGTTTTGCTGTTTTTTATGTGAGTGGGACAGTCGCGCGAGAGACAAACATTACAAAGTGAAAACTTGGCCACAAAGAAAAAATTTGACACCTGGACTTAAAAATGTATCTCAAGAACCTCTAGTGACAAGTGACAAAATTTTTCTGCCACCCCTTCATATAAAGTTGGACTAAAAATTTTGTGAAAGCTATGAATAAGAATGGTGCAGGCTTTCAATATCTCAAAACAAAATTTCCTCGAATCAGTGACGCGAAATTGAAAGAAGGGATTTTTGTAGGTCCGCAAATACGAGAGCTTATGACGGATGCAGTTTTCAATTCGAAGTTGAACAAAGCTGAAAAAAAAGCTTGGGTGGCTATCGTAAACGTATGTCATAATTTTCTTGATAGTACAAAAGCTGACAACTACCGACAAATCATTGGAGGGCTTTCTGCTTATAAAGCTTTAGGATGCAATATGTCACTTAAATTTCATTTTTTGGGCTCGCATTTAGATTTCTTTCCGGAAAATCTCGGTGACGTATCAGATGAACATGGTGAAGGGTTTCATCAGGAAATTATGCATATTGAAAGACGCTACAACGGAAAATGGTCAGAGGCAATGCTTGCTGATTTTTGTTGGTCGATTCGCCGAGAAACTTCGATGGAAACGATGAAAAGAAAAAAAACAACAAAATAACTTGAAGTATACTACTATAATGAGATAAATATACTGATATTTCCATCACTTGTGACTATAAAATTAGCATTTTTCGCTGTAAAACTTTGACCGTAGACTTTTTGCACTTTTTTGTAATTATTGTTACTTTGATAATATCGTTTTATAATTAAAAGGGTATTATGTTTAAAAACTATGTGCTATATTTATTTGCATGTTAAATTCCGTGTTTAGAGCACCAAATATGATGTTATCATACATGAAAACAACGAGGGAAGAAAATTTTTTTTGCAGACCAGTGTAACATATAACTGAATTACACATCGTCATTCCTTCAAGAGAAAATTATTAAATAAAATCATCTTTTAATACAATCTTTTATTTTATATTACTATATTTACAATATTAATTAAATATGTTCAACAATTGTGTTTGCAATTCATTTAACTTCTGCTCCACCTCTTCCACTCGCTTTCTACCTTCCACCACCATTCTACAGCTGCTTTCACGACTTTTCTTCAGATCCTCTGACTCTTTCTCTTTCCGCTTTATTTGTTCCAAAACTGAAGCGTCCTTCATGTCATGGTCCTTTATTTCACTTCCCACACCTGGTCCACAAGCTTTAAATAATCCAACGGACCTCCCGACACTCTTCTGTTGTATGTCCGCTTCTTAGGCTTCATACTTACGGATTTACCGCCCTCTGCCGGCGTCCGCGATGTACTAGCCACAGGTACTGCTATCTTTTCCGTAACTACATCTCCTACACATGATTTCCCTCCGCCGACTGCCTTCATTACCAAATCATCGTTGTGGAAGAAATCCTCCAGCACCGCTGACAGCTCCGATTCGTCCAAGCTAATCACTGACGCATCTGCCGCATCACACTGTCCCAATTCAGCCATTTTACTTAATCTTTTCCTCTATACATGTCTCTCAAATATCATCAAACAACCCCAACCCCCTCACAACCCTTACCTTCTTCATTTTCTCCCACGCCTTCACATTTTCTTACATTATTAAATCTACTTCGCACACAGTCTTCCTCAGTCTTTCTCGAGACACCTCTGTTACATCTAACCGATATGATTCGTTGTCCGGACTGCGATACGTTCTTTACGCGATCTGACAATTTAAAACGACATCAAAAAGCTTCGTGTCGTAAACGAGTACAGTACCATCCTAATTCCTCGCTACCGAATAAAAATCCGAAATGTGCTGCATCTACCACCTCTTGAAAATATATATTCCTCAATCTTCGCATAACGGTCACCTGCTCACCCTACAGCATTAACAAAATTGTTGTTCACCTCTTGAGGAGGGAATCGGTTTCCTTTCCTCCGCGTTCGCTAGCAGGATTGCTTCGTTTCGTATTACGTCTGCGAAATACTTTCTATTGTATAACGACTTCTTCACCGATGTTCTCGACAAATGCGTGCGTGTTATACGTAATCAGATCCACCTCCACGACACGCTTAAAATAAATCTCGATGTTTTTGGACGTTACGTGCACGAAACCAAAGAGTTGGTTGAAATTAAATCCTTCAACACCAATAACAAAGTTGTGACTAGATCGATCGATCTTCCGAATCTTCTACAAAACTTCTTTGAGATACTTGAGGCTAAAGCGTCAGAGTTTCAAGAACGAGAGTCATCTTTATAGTATACGTTTCCTTTCATTTAACATTTCCTCATTTCTACAGGATGGATTTTAGAAAGGGTTCTTTTCCTTGAAATCAACTTTAACAAGTACAATCCGCTGAGAGCGTCTTCCTACATTCCGTTACCGAAACAAATTTTACTCTAGAAAGCGGTTGTGAATGTGCGAAACGACGATCAGGCCTGCTTCGCATGAGCAATTACGTCAGCTCTGTATCCCGCACAAGCGAACCGGCAAAGAACTACTTCCTATCCTATGAAATTAACTGACATACCGAAATTTGAATCGAAGAACCATTGCTCTGTGAATGTCTACGGTCATGAATCCGTTTCGAAAGATGGAAAGTGGATATGGGAAATCGTTAGCCCCCTTTACTACTCATCCATCAAGCGACACTTCAATCTGCTCTTGCTCGATGATGATCTAGGAAATAATCACTACTGTTGGATAAAGGACATGTCCCGTTTACTTTCGCAACAACTTTCTAAAACTGGACATCGCAAATTCTTATGCGACGGTTGCCTCCAACACTTCTCCACTTTACCCCACCTACATCGTCATCAGCAACAAGACTCCAATCATGTCTACACCAGCCTTCCCAACGGTCATTTCAAGATGGATAAGATGGGTAGGTTTGTCCCCGATCACAGTTTAAAAAAATTTGAAAATTATCAGAAACGTATCAAAGTACCATTTGTTGTATACGCAGACTTTGAAACCGTATTGCGACATTTTACATGTTTTCATGACCCTAACAAGACCGCCACCACATCCACCCACAAACATCAACCTCATTCCTTTGCTTATTTGATGAAGTGCTCCTTCGATGATTCCCTCTCCAAATTCAGATCATATCGACGCCCCGATTGCGCCAATCAATTCGTTACAACTCTCGATTGAGGTGTTTATGATATTTATCATCGATATTTGAAGATCGTTTCTCTCATGATACCCCTGACAGATGAAGAAATACGTCTCTTCTCCGACACTACCTTTTACAATATTTGCGAAGAACCCTTTCTGGACGATGACGTCAAGGTGCATGATCATTGTCATTTGACCGGTGAAGTTTGATTAGGAGCTGCTCACTCCAGATGTAATTTAAATAACAAACTTTGTACCTGTTTTTTTCCACAACCTCTCCGGATGTGATTGCCACTTGTTTTTAAAGGAAATGGCTGTGAACGATGTTAAATTTACCGTAATAGCTCAAAATAAAGAAAATACATATCCTTTTCCAAATTATTACGAGTTGATACGGTTCAAACTGAACCAGTTGATTCAACACAAAATGTGCGTGAAGATTAGATTTCTCGATTCTTTTCGTTTCATGGCTTCCTCCCTCAACAAGCTGTCGGATGAACTTGATGCTCATCAATGTTTGCAAGTGAAGAAAGACTTTCCCGATCCTAATCACTTTCAACTTGTGCGACTGAAAGGTGTTTTCCCTTATTCCTACGTAGATGATGTTGTTAAGCTTGATGAAACAATATTCCGTAGAAAGACGATTTCTTCGATAAATTGACTTCACTCCCCGTTTCCGATGACGATTATAAAAGAGCTAAAACTGTTTGGAATACTTTCTCATGTTCAACTCTCGGAGAATACTCTGACATATACTTGAAAGCAGATGTTCTTTTGCTAGCTGATGTTTTCGAGAATTTCCGACAAATATGTCTCACCACTTACGACTTAGATCCTACTCAGTATTACACAGCGCCAGGGCTTGTGTGGGATAGTATGTTAAAATTCACTCGCGTAGTTTACAACTTCTAACTGATATCGATATGTTAAAATTTTTCCAAAAATGGGTACGTGGATGAATAAGTCAATGCGTTCAAAGAATGCACTTCGCTAACAACGCTGACATCCCCGATTACAACGCGTCCGCGCCTACCTCCTACATTATCTATTTGGATGCTACTAATTGGTATGGACATAGTATGAGTCAAGCACTTCCTATTTCCAACTTCCGTTGGCTAACCCAAGCCGAAATTGATGAATTGAATGTTCTCTCTTTAGATGCTTCTTCTGAATACGGTTACGTACTTGAAGTAGATGTTGAATATCCCCAACACCTCCATGATTTACATGCTGATCTCCCCTTTTTAGTTGAAAACATTATCTCTCCTGCTAATGTGAATGGTAAAGTAAAAAAACTGATACCGAACCTTATGAATAAGGCAAAATATATTCTTCATTATCTTACGCTTCAACAAGCCCTTCATAATGGACTACGATTACTTAAAGTTCACAGAGTTATCCAGTTTAAACAGTCCCACTGGCTAAAACCTTTCATTCGATTTAAATACCCGACAACGTAATTTGTCTGAAAATACATTTGGGAAATCCTTCTTCAAATTAATGAACAATAGTGTTTTCGGAAAAACAATGGAGAATGTTAATAAACGAGTTGATGTAAAATAAGTCATTGGTAAAATTATGGACGCTTTCTTGGTGCCGAGAGTTTAATAGCTAAACCTAATTTCAAAAATTCTAAGATATTTGTTTTTGTTTCTGACCTTCATACTATGTTCATGTTCATTTAATACGCTTCCTTGGAGACATTACAATATAAAAAACTAAACATTCTGTCTCAAGGTTGAACAGCAAAATCGATCAATTAATCCAAAATATTAATCAACCGCACACAGATAATTTAACGGTTGGGGAATATTTTATTCAAAAACTTTTTGAAGTTTCTTCAATTCCAGAAGAATCTATTGATAATATTTACGAAAACCATACATTATAATAAGTGTATAAGCTATATGTGTATATGTAAATAATGCTTCAATATTATATTTTAAACTTTTATCCTTACTATTGTTTGTATACTCTCATGTGCTTAAATAAACGTCACAAAAAGGCTTTGTCTTTAACGAACTTTACAAATTGAATTATCTCTCTGAACATTCAAACAAAACACTGAATGTTTCTGCTGTTACAATTTATTGAGTTATTAACATTAATAGTGGGTATACTTTTTCATAATATAATAATAATAATATCATCAAAATATTTGTATTCTATCGGTTTTTCGTTGTAACTTAACAACGATAAGCCTCCACCTTTATAAGGCTTCGTTGTTTGCTGCCTTAGATTGTATACTGCTCCCGTACGTTTTCATATATCGGCATAGTCTCTCCGTTCTTTAATTGATATCGGATATTCAGAACTTAATTTAAACAATTGCTCGTATAATCCCACAGTACCTGTATATTTAATTTTTCCATCGATTACGACGTCTGATCCATCAAAATCTATTTCAGAATCACCGATAAAAATTTTATTTGTGTCCCATTCGTATCGAACTTTGTCAAGACGGGAATTCACAACGTCAGTGTTAAATCTATCACCTTCATAGTCTTTAATAATTCCTTCTATATAGTCTCGAGGTAGAGGATCGAATTCCTCCAAATATTCTCCAAATCGAGAGCTATTGATATAATCTATGTATGCTTTTTTTAATTGTTCGAACTCACTGTCATCCCTTCTTGGGTCAACTTCATATACACTTTTTTCCCTAAAGAAGCAAGGAGGACCTTGAAGTATGGTAGCTGGAGCATTCAAAGGATCAAGTTTTCTAATTTTTATTGGAGTTGATGATGCTGGAATATCAACTTTCGACCAATTAACAACCTCTGGTTTTAATTCCTTTTTGATCTCTTCACCCAGCTCAGATTTCAAGTGAAGAAGCGATTTTGTAATTGGTTAATATGCTTGTTGCAATAGAAGATTCTGTCCTACCATCGATTCCTTTAACATTTGCAGTTTCCTCTTTACTGCTTTCCTAACTTTGATTACTTCTTTCTTCGCTTTCACATACATGCTGTTGTTATGGTTGTCCTTTAACAAGTGGTTTCATTTATATTACCTACAGTAATATATATTTATTGAATCCTATGCGATATCTCCCGTCATTTATACCACAATCCTTGCTAATAGCTAGAAATCTAAATTTTTCTTTCCAACATTCTCCACATATACGTTTAAATTGGTCAAAAGTCATATCTGCAGTAACATGGTCGGAAAAAACGTGTTTCAGATTTAATTCGTCTTGTTTAAACAGTTTTATTAAATTAGCATCATCTCTAGTTAAATGTTTAGGGATCTGAGCATATGTTTGATTTAAATAAAAAGTATCGATTGAGTTATGCCTTCCCATACTAAAATATTCTCTTATCTTACTCTGATTGTCAATCGTAACATCATCAAAGATGAATACAGAATTAGGTTTCGCCTGTGATGGACCTATTACTTCATCAGAATTTTTGAAGGGAAAATAACCAATTCAATTCAAACCAAACGTTTTCAAACCGTAAACCGTTTGGTTGCTCCAAAAGTCCTATAATCATATTAGTTTTTCCTCAGTTTGAAGATCCAGCGATGATGTATCTTATTGTTGATGGTAATAAAGGACCATGACGATTTATTTTCGCAGCAATGTTGAAGTCGCGATTGGTTATCGGTAGAGCAGATGGATGTTGTACTATCCGCATGTTTCTTCATTATTAAACGATTTTGTTGTGTTAACGGATATATAAATTTAGAGTTAACGTTGCTTATATATAGTCAGTAGGTTTGCAATAGTGAAAGCACTCACACCAAACCTGTTACATGAAACGCGGCGTTCTGAATAGTATTATAGATAAGTTACCCATTGAAATACACCTCCCAGGTTATAACTTTTGTGGTCCAGGGACACGATTAAACAAACGATTAGCGAGCGGTCATATAAGTATAAATCCTCTCGACGAATATTGTGAATTGCACGATATTATATACGCAATTTCACCAGACATTTCCCAACGTCGAATAGCGGACAAGGTTTTAGCGCATCAATCTTTACGAAGACTAAAGTCATCAGACGCGTCTATAGGTGAACGCCTTGCAGCTCTCACAATTGCTTCGGCTATGAAGACTAAGGAGAAACTTGGAATGGGGCACAAACGACGACGACTACGTCGTAGTAAAAAAGGTGGTTCGATTCCATTGACGAGAATAAATAAGAGAAAACGAATAAGAAAAGGAGGAGTTCTACCGTTTCGTAAATTAGTAACAACTGCGAAAGTTGTTCTTAAGAAAACTAAGCCCCTACAGTTATTAGAGGCTGCTAAAATTGCACTGAATCAAATTCGAAAACTTGGAAAACGATCTAAATATCCTAGAATCATTCGCATTCCAAAGACAGGTGGTTTTTTACCGTTAATTCCGATTTTTGCGGGATTATCGGCACTTGGAGCTCTTTGTGGTGGTGCTGCTGGAATTGCTAAAGCTGTACAAGATGCTAAATCAGTGCAGCAACAACTAGAAGAAGCTAAACGTCATAACACATCAATGGAAGCCATTGCTCTTGGGAAAAGTATTTCGATATAACCTTCCCGTAAAGGTTTCGGTTTATACCTTAAACCGTTTTAACAAAAATAAACACAATTTTTTTCCTGAAATTGCCTAATCATCTAACTGATTCAGATTTACATAATTACATTCACTACTTACAAATTCCACATTTTTGTCGAATCTTCATGCGTAACGAATTACCAAGAAAAGTTAAAAGATATGAAAGTAGTGGAATTGTTAATTTAGACACCGGAACTGGTACACACTGGACAGCGGATGTAAAACGAAACAGCAAAGCTATTTACTTTGACAGTTTTGGTAATCTCCGTCCACCTAAAGAATTGGTTCGACATTTACAATCTTCTAGACCTTGCGATATCACTTATAACTACAGTCGTGTTCAAAACCCCACCTATTTTAACTGTGGTCATTTAGTTCTCCAATTCCTGCAGAAGATTACCTAAATCTTTTTTTAATACAAACCATCAAAATTACTTCTCTATATTAAACAAAACGTTAAACCGAAAACATGTCTTACACATTCGCCTTGACTGATACAAAGTCGGAGCTACAAATGATAGTAAGTCCACAGCATTTCCAATATTGATGAAAATAACGACAAATTTTATTTTGAAGATTCTAAGAAACCAGTCGTAGTTCTTCCGGAAGGATCATATGAAATTGATGATATTAATAATTTTCTTCAGGAGAAATTGGAAGATACTAATGTTAGTATTCACTTGTCTGGAAACAATACTACATTAAAAAGTCGTATAAAGAGTACCAAAAATGTTGACTTTACTCCAACAGATTCTCCGGCGAAGATATTGGGTTTTGAAAATAAACTACTATCATCGCTTCAAGAGGAGTCCGATCATGTATCTGACATTTTCAAGGTAAACGTAATTTCAGTAACATGTAACCTTGTATCTAACTCTTACATGATGATGCTACTAAAGGTCAAGATAGACATATATTACATCAATTCTTTCCCAATGTACCTCCCGGATTTAAAATTGTAGAGAATCCCACAAGTCTTATATATTTATTTATCAACACTCGTGTCATCGATTACATTTCCCTTAAAATAGTTGATCAAGACGGTAATCTTGTTAATTTCCGTGGAGAGAGTGTTACAGTAAGACTTCACTTACGAAAACTATAACATGGTTGCGCGATACAGCTGTGCCCAACGTTATTCAACCACAAATACTACTATAAAACGATCACCATTCTCTGAGACGTTTATTTCGCTTACAGCCGTTAAGCGATTAACACCGTCTAATAAACAATTCCTTAAATCTTTGGGGTTGCGATTGAAAAAGGTGAAACGTTAAAATGGTTGCAGAAATACTAAATGTCACCGAGAAAGCAATCTTCGACAACGCTATTATTAACGCTGATAAACATACTCATCAACCCTATGCTAATTCAACTTTTAAAAATAATGATACCATACGCATTAGAATACAATATAATAGAAAATGAAGAGGTTTACACCTTACCTTGCGGTAGTTTCCTATACATAGAAGGACGTTTACTGAAAAAGGATGGAACTGTACCAACTAATACTTCTTTTATCTATAATGGAATTCTATATCTATTTGATGAAATTCGATATGAATTGGGAGGAAAAGTTATTGATCGAGTCCGTTATCCTGGTATGACTACAACAATGAAAGGTTATGCGTCTTATAATGAAAATGAAAGTAAACGTCTCATTAATAGTGGATGGTTGCCTCCTGCTTTAGGTGCTATACAAGGAGTTGCCCTTAATACCAGAAATCTGATTGATACAAACGGTTACTTCAACGTTTGTATTCCTCTTCGTATGATTTTAGGGTTTGGAGAAGACTTTCGAAAAATAATACTCAACATACGACAAGAATTAGTTCTAGTTCGCAGCAATACTGACAATAATGCCCTCTTTTGCTCAGCAACACCGGCTGAAGAGGTTGTTGTCCATTTGGATCAGATATGTTGGAAAATTCCTCATGTATCTGTTGCTGACGCTGGACGTTTGACATTATTACGTTACGTTGATCGCAACTTAAATATGGAACTTTCCTTTCGTAATTGGGAACTGCATGAATATCCCTTACTTAACCAATCACATTCTTACAACTGGGTTGTGAAAACTACATCACAGTTGGAAAAACCTCGCTTCATTATTTTCAGTTTTCAAACCGATAAAGGTAATGATATTACAAAAAATAAGAGTGTTTTCGATCACTGCAACCTAACAAATTTTAAAGTTCACTTAGGATCCACTATGTACCCGTATGATAATCTGAATTTATATTTTGATCTTTCCAGATTTGCTGTTTTCTACGAAATGTATGTTAACTTTCAACAATCGTATTATGGTAATGTAAGTGAACCCTTATTCGATCCTAAGGAATTTCGAACAATTGCTCCTCTTGTAATAGTAGACTGCTCTTATCAAAATGAAATTGTGAAATCTGGAAGTATCGATATTCGTTTAGAAATTCAAACTAAACGCAGTATATCAGATAAAGCAGCAGCTTACTGTTTAATCATTCATGGTCGTGTGATACGTTACAATCTCTCTACAAACTTGGTTAAAGAAGTATAAAACCGAATGACTACATCCATACTTCACTTTCTTTAGCGGTACTGAACAGTGAGCACGATGACATTCATACTAGATGTACAAAGTTTTCAATGTTGTGAGAATCGATTTGTTTTCAAGGAAGTAACTTTGTTAACATTGAAGACATCGAATGTCCATCTCTCTTAAGTCTAGCAGCTGATTTTAAAGTAAACGTGTGTTCTTATCATTTATTTAAAACAGCTGTAGAACCAACTTGTGCTTACAAAAATGTTCTTTTATTAAAAAATTGGTTGTCTTTACACTCATAAAATCATTTAAACAAATAAAACACATTAAAATATAAAATAGATTTTGTATTCAGTATATTCAGTATACATAGTCACATTAGTACGACGGATCGTTAACCTTGTAGGTGGGTTGGTCGTGGTTGCTGTTGTCACCTCTCGTAGTTTACTGGTCAGAACATTGGTGCGTAAAGCCAAAGGTCCCGGGTTCGATTCCCGGTGGGGTGTGACAACAGCAACAATTATTCCTCATTAATTTGAGGTAGCGTGTAATGGGTAAAAAAATTCAAAAATGAATTTTCAGTATAATATTTCATATTAAACTAATTCATTTCGAAAAGATGTCTAAATTGTATGTATGTGAATGATCTTTCCAAAAGTTGTAAATAGTTCAAAAGATTACTTGCAATTTGAGTCAAATGTAAAACATTTATTTCTTTCTGAAGTCTAATTGTTGCAGCATTAAACGCATTAAATGACTTACTATAATTTTCTTGAACCCTATTAATTAAATTTACGTAGTCATTAGAAATATGATGGGCTAATGACAAATACTGGTCTTGCTTTTCAATTGTTTTCTTTTGATTTTCAAAAAGTTTATACATGTTTGATTTAAATTCTTCAGACTAATCTTCGTCTACTGTCTCAAACAGGAAATTAAGTGCATTTCCTACTCCATTTATTAGTCCGCGAGGGTTTCTTCGGATTTTGAATTTATGAAGGTTGTCATTATTATTAGATAATACAATTTCTAATGTGTAAAATATGTCAGATCTGTGTTGAAGTTTTAATACGGCGGTTTTTGTTATTAAGTCGGTATAGGCTTCTCGTGCTACGGTAAGATTAATGGAATAAGCAAAGCTGTGGTAATGGGAAAATACGAGGGTATTTTCAAAAGTTTCGGATACATAGGTAATGTTACTGTCTAATTTTGTAACGTCAGTTGTCTCGGCTTGTGCCAGGCTGAGGAGAAGGGTGATCAGGAATATCTTCGTCATCCTGCAACAAAATGTCTTTTCTTACCCTTCTAATGTTACGAAGTGGTATAGGGTCACTTTGTTGATTAATTTTGTCTAAATCTTTTTGGTTTCTCTCTAAATTTCGATTTTTAACTTTTTCATATACTACTGAGAGTTCCTTGATTCTGTTATTTATGTAATTGCTAGGGTTGTTGAACTCAGGGAGTTCCAAGTCCGTTAAGTCTTTGTAGAATCCATGAATTACTTCAAAGGGCCTAAATCTGGTGGTAGATTGAATTGAATTGTTATACATCAAAATAGATTGTATCATCAAATTTGGAACTGTTTCTTCAGTGTTGGTTTGTTTCAAAGTTGTTAATTTCCCTTTTAATGTGCCGTGAATTATTTCAAGTGGACTGATAGTAGTCGGGTTACCTGTGCTTGCAAAGTGCAAGTCGATGTGATAAAGTTTACAAAAATCTTTGAGATAGGGGTTGTAAAATTCTGTCCCCATGTCAACTAAAATTTTGCCTGGAAGATGATGGTTAATGAAATGTCTTAATTTATTAACTATGGTAATACCATTTTTGTCTGTTAAGTGATATGCTTGCGCATATTTACTGAAATGGTCGAAAAATGTTAAAAATGTGTTGTTCTCAATAGCAAATAAATCCATCATTTTATTATTTTAAAAGGTTTTGAAGATCCCATGAGTCCTTTGTATGGTGGTTTATAGGGGTTTTGTTCATATTTTGATTTTAAACATACATCACATTTATTGATGTAAAACGTGATTAATTTCTTTAAATTGGGATAATAAAAGTGGGAATAGGTCTCTTCGATACCATTATGATTAGTATCATGATAGTTCGATATTAATTCAAGAGCCGTTTCTCTATTATAGGGTGTTAAGTTCAGAAGGGTTTTCGTAAAAGTTACTTTATTGTTTTGTCCAAATAATACTTCATGTAATGTTTGAAATACATAGTGTTGAAAAGCGTCGTTAATTTTGTTGTCAAAATTAATTCCGACTTGTATAGGTACTTTTAAAGGTGTGTTTGTTAATTGATGTTTCGCCCAAAATAAAGTTTTTTCGTGTTCTAAAGTAATATTCATTCTGAATCGACCATTTGGTAGTATTTTTGTCGTAAATTTTCGTTTTCCTAACTTAAATGTGAATTGTAAAGGGAAGACCTGATGGGGGTTCTCTTCGGATGATTTCATAGTAGGTATAGGATCTTCTTGGTTAGAGTGTACAGTGACTAAATCGTTATTGTCATTGTTGGGTTCATTGTCATTAATGGGTTCAACTAATTCGGCTAATTAGGTTAAAAGTTCATCAGCTTCTTCAGGAGATACAAAGTCGAGGTCTTGGTCTGAACAAGGGTGGACGAATAGTGAATGTCAAACTCGTCGTCTTCTTCAAGGGCGTTTATTTCCATTCGTGAAAGTGCGTCTGCTACGTGATTTTCTCTACCTGTAATATGTATAATTTCAAAATTGTATTCTGAAAGTTTAATTTTCCAGCGTGCTAGTCTGCTATTGGGCTCTTTTAGGTTTTGTAACCATACTAAGGGCATGTTGTCTGTAAAATGGGTGAATTTTCTATCATAAATGTAGGGCCTAAAATGTTTACAAGATTCTACTACAGCTAATAATTCTTTGTCTGTAGTACTGTAATTTCTTTCAGCCGTGTTAAGTGTACGAGAGTAAAAAGCGATGGGGTGTCCTTCTTGAGAAATAACCGAACCTATCGCTTTATCACTAGTGGTGACTGAAAAATGTTTGTTAAAATCTGGAAATGCCAACACTGGAGCATTTGTAATTAATTCTTTAATTTTGTTGATAGCCTCTAAATACGAGGGGTCTTTAATATTAATTAAAGTACTTTTTTTCATTAAACATCTCGTTAGAGGAATGACAATTTTAGAATAATTTTTTATAAATTTTCTGTATTAGCCACTCAAGCCTACAAATGATTTGAGTTCTTTTACAGTTTTTGGTACTGGAAATTTGTTGATGGAAGTAATTTTCTCGGGATTTGGTTTGATTCCTTCCGTTGTGATTACATGTTCTAAAAATGGAACTTCTTTTCGCAAAAATTCGGATTTGTCTAGGGATACTTTTGGAAAATGTTTTAGATGTATTATGTGTTCGTGTAATGATTTTGAAAAGATAACAATGTCGTCCATGTAGACAAAAGCAAATTTGTACAAAAAGTCTCGTAATACGGTGTCCATCATTTGTTGGAATGTAGCGGGTGCGTTTTTGAGTCCAAACGGCATACGTGCATATTCGTAATGACTGTTGTCAATGGAAAAAGCAGTTTTTTCTATACTGTCTTTGTGAATGGGAATTTGTAAGAAGCCGGAAGTTAAATCTAAGATGGAGTAGTAGGAACATTTTCCTAATGAATCTAAAACGTCTTCAGTTCGGGGTAAAGGGTATTTATCTTCTATTGTTTTTTTTATTCAATTCACGAAAATCAATGACCATGCGCCATTTCTTTTTTCCTGAGGTATCCATCTTTTTTTAACTATCCAAACAGGGGAAGCGTAAGGAGGAATAGAATGTTTAATTACACCGTCGTTGAGCAATTTTTTAACTTGGTTTTGAATTTCGTCTTTAAGTTTTTGTGGGTAACGAAAATTTTTTTGATAAACAGGTGAATTGTCTGTTGTCCTGATATGATGTGTTACCTGTGTGGGCGCGGTTAATTTTTGTTGGTCGTCGCTAAAAATTGTAATTTTATTTTTTTCTTCGTTGTTCATATGGTCTAATCCGAGTTGTTTTATTACGTCGCAATTTATATTGTCATCAATCGGGGCTTTGTCTGAGTATATGTATTTGTCAAGGGTATCTACATACATAGGCTCATCGATGTGAATGTTATTGAGACATTGCACATCAGTAAAACCGTTGTTTACATTATAGACACCTGGAACAATTTGTTCGTGGTCAAGTATAACACAAGATCCTTTGTATAAATTAACTGGGATTTTATAAGTAATGTTTGTTATAATTTTATCTGTAGTCTCGTGAAATTGTATTTGTGTGTTCAGTAGTCAAGTATTGTCGGAATAATTTATAATTGCATTAATTTTAGTCAAGTCAGCATGACTAATTAATGTGCTGAAAGTTGTATAAAAATCAAAAACTGAAAATTCGATGTATGTTGGTTCATTAAATTCGTGTAACAAAGGAATGTATAATTTGTACTGTCCTTTGGTCTGTCCGTGGGCCGTCTTAACTTCGAAAGGTTCTTCATATAAATAATCAGAAAAATATTTGAAAGCTAAAGAAGAGTTCATGATAGAGTCTGAAGCTCCGCTATCTATTAACATTTTGCAGTCGTATTCGTTTGAATAAATGTATGGTAGTCTGGGTGTTTTAACTAAAGAATTGTTAATTTCTTCTAAATCTATGTAATTTTGTCTTTCGAGGCCTGTGTATGAAAACTTTCATTTTCATTTTCATTTTGGTCGATATTATTTTCATCTAATTGTGAGTCAGTACAATCGTCAGGTTCATAGGACGTATCGGTATCAAGAGGTTGGACGGGTAAGTAGGCGTTTCCGTATTCGTCATAAACATACGGGTCTTGTTCAACATTTGTTAGTTCTTCAACAAGGAAATTGGGTCCTTGTTGGTTTTGGAAATTGTTAGGTCTTTGATGTGGAAGATTATTTGGTCGTCTAAATTGGGAAACAGTTCTCATTCAAAAGTCGCCAGTATTGGAAGGTCTTTGAAAATTTTTTCGAGGAGTATTCCTTTGTTGTTGTTGGAATACCGGGTGAGGCTTAGGCGCAATGAAAGGTTTGAAGGGAGTATTTCTGTTTAATAAAGGAAATTGTTGTCTAGGAATTTGTTGAAAGGTTTGAGGGTTGGTAAAAGGTTGTTTTTGCATAGGACTGAAATTTTGTCGAGGTGCAAAGTAATTTGTTTGTGGATGATGTTTTTGTGTGGTGGTGTTATGAGGGTGTGACTTTCTGGAAGTACTGCCATTTGCCTATATACTTCCAATTTTTTGGTTTCATTATGTAGGTAATACCTTATTCTACATATCCAAATTTAAATAATAACGCCTGCAATAATAATTTTATATTACGACACATAAAAAATAAATTATGCTCAATTATCTGTGGTAGGCAGACCCGNGTTCTGGATTGGGTCACCTTCCAAAAACACCTGCTAATTTAGTTAAAATAATCTGAATTTTGTCGTAAAAATCTTCAACTGATTCATTAGGTTTTCTAACGCTTGAAATTAATTGGTTAAATAATAAATCTTCATTTTCTGGAGATTTAAATTTTGTGGTGATTAGAGCTTTTAGAGTAGACCAATCACTTGGCCTTTCTACTAAATATGCAGATTCTGCTCTGCCGGTTAGTTTACTAAGAATATGTCGAAATTTCAAGTTTCTGTAGGCTGGAGTTGTGGTAGAAACATTAACGTCAAAATTATCACAATCCGAAATAAACCTATCTACTTTTTCGGGAGAACCATCAAATGGAGCGATGATTTCACCAAAAGCTTTGATTAATTTCAAAAATTCGTCGAATGATGCCATGCCGTGCAATAATTAAAATGGAAAAGGGGAAAGCAATATAAAAACAGGAGATACAGCAATTGTACTCACGTTTCGTCAGGAATTGTCCAGTCGAAGGTGAAGGACTTTTCAGGTGATGAAATGATGTTGCAGGGTTCGGAAGTCTTCTCCAGGGGCGTTGGTTCCTGATGTGGATAGAGACGTCGCAGAAGTTGAAACTCTGAGGTGTTTGGGATGAAATTCTTAGATTTCCACCTTCTCTATCCTGTTCCGGACAGCGCCAGTTAAAACGTACGATGTGCGAGTGGAGTTTTAAAAAACACTTTGTTTTAACAAATTTATTTGGTTCGGTTTTCAGGAACCGTTATTACACTTAATATTTTAATAATTTGACACTATTGATGCCAAATGAACAAGTTAGATAGGTTTGACCTATAAACTAAACTGTTGTTTGAATGAGAAAATCATGAGCTTATATAGTAATTGGATGTGTCATTGCCGGTGGTATAATTCATAGGTAGGGGCAAAGGTCGCTGGATGTAACTGTATGGTCCATATAAAATCTCAAAAGGCGTAAATTGCATTGTGGAATGTGTCTAATTATTATATAGAAATACAGCTGTTTACCTGATTTCTAATAATGACTCCAGTTGCTCTTTATTTTGCAAAATTCTTATTTTGTCGAGAATGGTTGAATGAAATCTTTCAACAGGTGAATTACTGTTTGAATTGCCCGGGGCAGTGTAATGTATTTCAATTTTATTAAATTCCATGTATTCTTGAATAAGTCTGTTATCAAATTCGGTGTCAACAGTGATTTTCTTAGCTTTGTTATGATGACTAAAATAATGTCTTAATTTTCTTAAAATGGTAAGTGAGTTTTTATCTTCGATGTTATAAATTTGTCCGTACTTGCTAAAAAGATAAGAAAATTGTGTTTGTTGCAGCACATAATGTTGATGTGGATTATTTCAAATGGTCGTTTAGCTAATAATGATCCTCTCATAATTGGTTTATGAGGGTGTCGTCCATATTTTCCTAAAAGTCATTCGTCGCACTTGTTAAAGTTTGTAACATTTTAAACTATGTTGGGCCAATAATAAAATTTTTGAAGATGTTTAACCGTTTCTTAAATTCCATTGTGATTACTATTGTGGTAGTTCTTTGTTGTTTCAAGTTGAGTTTCCATATTTTCCACATTAATCAGATTGTACATTTGATTATTTTGAAGGGTGAATCTTGATTCTTCAAATAATCTAATAGGACACTTTCTATTTTTGGAGCAAATATTCTTTTACTACGTCTTGGATATTGTCTTCTTTTCTTCTCGCCTAAATCGACAACGTTAATTAACCTAACAACCTAGTTAAAAAAAACTAACTTAACTAGCTCAAAAAAAGAAAAGAATATCCTGCTTTAATCTCCTTTCGGTGACTTATATATTTGAATTTATTTCTAGTTTTAGGGAAATGCGAAGTTTAGCTCAGGATAGGAAAGAGTGGAGGTACGTGTCCAACCAGTCTTAGGACTGACGACCTTATGATATAATTTTTAATAAAAAACTAATAAAAAATTTTTTCGCAAAATGAAAGGAGGGCCTGAATGTATAATTACTCACGGTAGTTTTTACCGGGGCATCAGGAATAAGAAAATAGGCAGGTAATCAATTGGTCAAAAATAAATGTTAAAAGAAAAGAAAATTACTCGTATCCCTGCCAATATCAAGGAAAGGGTACATGCACTGAGAAGAAGATAAAATACTTCAAAATATATTAAAACTAAACATATAGAATAAACTAAGCTAGCCCTACAGCCTCCCGTAGCTTGCCTGTGGTACAAAAACAACAAAACCTTCGAAAGAAACTTTATTTATTTTTCGGTGCAAAATATTTAATCTAAAGGTGATAAGCAGCAGAAGGGCCAGCGCATATTTATTACCCGTCCGAGGGGTTTGTTTTTTGTTTTGGCGAGAATGCAAGAAAGAAACGTATATTACAAGAACAAACAAAATTGCGTTATAATAAATGCTAGCCGCGAGTGATCTTGAGTTTTCGCCAAAACAGAGGATCTGAAAAAATAAAATATATACAAACAAATAAGTGACATCAAAAAAATATTTACAAATTGCAGAGCATATAGTTCGTAGTCGGAATGAAATATATACATATTTACAAAGACCCCGAACAAAAAAGACGCGAAAATTTTGAATTTTGATAGTCCGGCTGCAAGCAAGCTGCAGATACCAATAACCCTTGTAATAACAAATACGAACGGGTTTTATAAAAACGCGAGGACCCGAAAATAACGCGACTCAACGACAAAATATTGCACGCGAAGTATTACATTGTACGAGCGAATTATTATTATTCATTCTAGTCTGCGCGAGACCCCGGGAATCCGGTCTAAGGCCGGGCAAATATTGGATGGTACGCCACACTTGATTATAAACGGTTTTCGTGCGTCGTCCCGGATCACAGGAGGCTTCCCGGGCCCTCAAGCAACCCAGGCGCGACGCATGAATCTGTGTAACAGCGCGTAACCCCAACAACGGTTGTGACTCGATAAAAATATATAAATATTCGAGTGGTTAAAGTGTGGTCCCTACCACTATACTCCCGACCTAGGTCCTTACTCTAATCCTAATAAAACAAGTCGTTCAAGTAGGAGCTCATCACTTCCCGAAGACAAGTTGTTATGTAGGTTCCGAGTCCTGGTGCTGTTCCATATCCGCCGCGCTTGTTTTTGACAGCAGGATGGGATGAATGGGGGTTCAAGCTTCAGTCTTCCGCGTCTTCTTGGTCTCCAGAGTGATGTTCCCACTGTGGGGTGACCGCAACCGCGAAAACGGCTACGAGCGAAAGTCGGATAACCGAACCGAACCGAGTCGAACTCACGCGAATGCGTAACACGAAAAAGATCGAAAACGAACAAACGAACTAACCCGAACGCGTACATCTCGAGGGCATTTTTAACTAGTGACTTTCAGCTTATCTACGCGACTCGAAAAAGATCGAAAAGCGTCCCACCAGTCTGTCTCGTCCCGCAGTTCGGTGACCTCCCGATAATTGGCTGGCCAACTTAAGCCGCGGGCCGTGAGAGCCCAGTCGACGACTTCGCGATGTTGAGTAAAAACAACGCAATGAAAAAGGACATGCTCCGCTGTATCGGTGCCACCGCACTCGCACACATCTTCATCGATTTTCCCGATACGTTTCAAATATGCTTTAAAGTTCCCGTGTCCTGTCGTAACCTGTACGATATGAAAGTCGAATTTTCCCGTGATTTTCCTGTCGTGGCAGGGGTCCGGTATGAAGCTCGCTGTGGACCGTCCGGTTGTAGCAGTCCTTCATCGTTCTTTCCAAACTTCCAGAGATAAATTGCACAGACATCGTTTGACGAGGGATCTGGGCGCCACGTTATAAATCGGCGTAGTCGCTTGGTCGGTGGCGGCGACCATCGCAAGTTGATCTGCGGAGCAGTGTCCAGTGGAACCTCTGCCCAAATCGGTGCTCCGTATAGCATCGCCGATTGTACCGCGCCCTCATATATTTTTGAAAAAGCCGCGCCCCTGAAATCCCACGTAAGTCGAGCGGCCGCCGTGTTTTTATGTGAAATTTCCTTGCCCTTAATAACCACATATTGAATATCTTTCCACAAAAAATTTTCATCGATGATTATACCCAAATATTTAATGCTCTCTGAGCAGTGTATAAAAGCTAGTTCAATGTAAAAGCAGGTCTCTGTTGATTAATTTTTTAACCAAAAAATAACGCTTCTGTTTTTCTGCGTTGAACCGTAATTTTAATTGTTCCGCCCAATTTGATAACATAACGTGTGCTTGTTTGGCTCTATTTTTTAATGACTTATATTGCCGCGTCTCGACGACGAGCAAAGTATCGTCCGCGAATGAAACAATTTTACATCCGGCCGAGAGTACAATATCGAAAATTGTGTTATTAATTAAATGTTCTATAGGAGCGGACCCGAGCACGACCCCTGCGGACAATCCCTTTCTACGTTTTTTGATACCGCGGTTCCGGAAATCGTAACGACAGCGTTTTTCTTGTTAAAGCAATTTTGAAGTAATTTAATTAATTTTCCGGAAATGTTTCATTTAATTCGAAAATAATTTTAGGCCACCAAGCGTTGTCAAAAGCTCTCGATATGTCTAACGCAATAGCAGCGACGTAATTATCGTTCCTGCTAGAGTTTTTTATATCGTTGATGACTGCATTAACAATATCCGTGGTGGACTATCCGACAACATAACCAAATTGGTTGTCATTAAGACCTACGATTTTATTAATTTCAAACTGTAATCAAGTTGTGAAAATTCTGTCCATAATTTTGCCAACAATCGGTAATAAGCTGATGGACCGAAAGCTTTTTACATTGTCCAAGTTACGTTTACCCGGTTTAGGAATAACTTTGAGTGACTGTTTTTCCAGAGATTAAAACAGGTATTAAAAATATTAATAAAAACGTCCGGTGCTACCAGGGCTGCGTCAGAAGTTATCCCGTCGCGTCCCGGTGCTTTACGCGGATTCATTCTATTAACGGCGCGTTCTATTTCTGCGTAGCTAACATTGTTAAAAAGACCATCATTCTCGATTACATTGTTCGTGGCCGCGCGAATTCGCCCGTGATTTTCGTTATCTGTATTACGATCGTCCGACGGAATGAAAGAATTTAAAATAAATTCGACCGTAACCGTAGTATTTTTAGTAAAAGTACCGTCGGGAAGCTTTAAATCTTGAAAACTAGTTCGATTAGAATTTTTACTTTATAAGCGGTTCCCCTTTCTCCGTGTTATGCATACAAAATTCTTTATATTTTTCGCCCCTTGTTTTAATTAAAAGTGTTTTATATAAGTTATGGACCTATGAACAGCTACCTTTTCAGCTTGTGTGACGTCGATAATGGTAACAATGGACTTGCTATATAAGGGATAGCAACGGACAATTGGTCAGTGTTGTGCAAGACAATTATAATGGACCTATGAACAGCCACCTTATCAACTTGTTTGACGTCGATAATGGTAACAATGGACTTGCTATATAAGGGCTAGCAACGGACAATTGGTCAGTGTTGTGCCAGACANGAAAAGCGTCGTTAATTTTGTTGTCAAAATTAATTCCGACTTGTATAGGTACTTTTAAAGGTGTGTTTGTTAATTGATGTTTCGCCCAAAATAAAGTTTTTTCGTGTTCTAAAGTAATATTCATTCTGAATCGACCATTTGGTAGTATTTTTGTCGTAAATTTTCGTTTTCCTAACTTAAATGTGAATTGTAAAGGGAAGACCTGATGGGGGTTCTCTTCGGATGATTTCATAGTAGGTATAGGATCTTCTTGGTTAGAGTGTACAGTGACTAAATCGTTATTGTCATTGTTGGGTTCATTGTCATTAATGGGTTCAACTAATTCGGCTAATTAGGTTAAAAGTTCATCAGCTTCTTCAGGAGATACAAAGTCGAGGTCTTGGTCTGAACAAGGGTGGACGAATAGTGAATGTCAAACTCGTCGTCTTCTTCAAGGGCGTTTATTTCCATTCGTGAAAGTGCGTCTGCTACGTGATTTTCTCTACCTGTAATATGTATAATTTCAAAATTGTATTCTGAAAGTTTAATTTTCCAGCGTGCTAGTCTGCTATTGGGCTCTTTTAGGTTTTGTAACCATACTAAGGGCATGTTGTCTGTAAAATGGGTGAATTTTCTATCATAAATGTAGGGCCTAAAATGTTTACAAGATTCTACTACAGCTAATAATTCTTTGTCTGTAGTACTGTAATTTCTTTCAGCCGTGTTAAGTGTACGAGAGTAAAAAGCGATGGGGTGTCCTTCTTGAGAAATAACCGAACCTATCGCTTTATCACTAGTGGTGACTGAAAAATGTTTGTTAAAATCTGGAAATGCCAACACTGGAGCATTTGTAATTAATTCTTTAATTTTGTTGATAGCCTCTAAATACGAGGGGTCTTTAATATTAATTAAAGTACTTTTTTTCATTAAACATCTCGTTAGAGGAATGACAATTTTAGAATAATTTTTTATAAATTTTCTGTATTAGCCACTCAAGCCTACAAATGATTTGAGTTCTTTTACAGTTTTTGGTACTGGAAATTTGTTGATGGAAGTAATTTTCTCGGGATTTGGTTTGATTCCTTCCGTTGTGATTACATGTTCTAAAAATGGAACTTCTTTTCGCAAAAATTCGGATTTGTCTAGGGATACTTTTGGAAAATGTTTTAGATGTATTATGTGTTCGTGTAATGATTTTGAAAAGATAACAATGTCGTCCATGTAGACAAAAGCAAATTTGTACAAAAAGTCTCGTAATACGGTGTCCATCATTTGTTGGAATGTAGCGGGTGCGTTTTTGAGTCCAAACGGCATACGTGCATATTCGTAATGACTGTTGTCAATGGAAAAAGCAGTTTTTTCTATACTGTCTTTGTGAATGGGAATTTGTAAGAAGCCGGAAGTTAAATCTAAGATGGAGTAGTAGGAACATTTTCCTAATGAATCTAAAACGTCTTCAGTTCGGGGTAAAGGGTATTTATCTTCTATTGTTTTTTTTATTCAATTCACGAAAATCAATGACCATGCGCCATTTCTTTTTTCCTGAGGTATCCATCTTTTTTTAACTATCCAAACAGGGGAAGCGTAAGGAGGAATAGAATGTTTAATTACACCGTCGTTGAGCAATTTTTTAACTTGGTTTTGAATTTCGTCTTTAAGTTTTTGTGGGTAACGAAAATTTTTTTGATAAACAGGTGAATTGTCTGTTGTCCTGATATGATGTGTTACCTGTGTGGGCGCGGTTAATTTTTGTTGGTCGTCGCTAAAAATTGTAATTTTATTTTTTTCTTCGTTGTTCATATGGTCTAATCCGAGTTGTTTTATTACGTCGCAATTTATATTGTCATCAATCGGGGCTTTGTCTGAGTATATGTATTTGTCAAGGGTATCTACATACATAGGCTCATCGATGTGAATGTTATTGAGACATTGCACATCAGTAAAACCGTTGTTTACATTATAGACACCTGGAACAATTTGTTCGTGGTCAAGTATAACACAAGATCCTTTGTATAAATTAACTGGGATTTTATAAGTAATGTTTGTTATAATTTTATCTGTAGTCTCGTGAAATTGTATTTGTGTGTTCAGTAGTCAAGTATTGTCGGAATAATTTATAATTGCATTAATTTTAGTCAAGTCAGCATGACTAATTAATGTGCTGAAAGTTGTATAAAAATCAAAAACTGAAAATTCGATGTATGTTGGTTCATTAAATTCGTGTAACAAAGGAATGTATAATTTGTACTGTCCTTTGGTCTGTCCGTGGGCCGTCTTAACTTCGAAAGGTTCTTCATATAAATAATCAGAAAAATATTTGAAAGCTAAAGAAGAGTTCATGATAGAGTCTGAAGCTCCGCTATCTATTAACATTTTGCAGTCGTATTCGTTTGAGTAAATGTATGGTAGTCTGGGTGTTTTAACTAAAGAATTGTTAATTTCTTCTAAATCTATGTAATTTTGTCTTTCGAGGCCTGTGTATGAAAACTTTCATTTTCATTTTCATTTTGGTCGATATTATTTTCATCTAATTGTGAGTCAGTACAATCGTCAGGTTCATAGGACGTATCGGTATCAAGAGGTTGGACGGGTAAGTAGGCGTTTCCGTATTCGTCATAAACATACGGGTCTTGTTCAACATTTGTTAGTTCTTCAACAAGGAAATTGGGTCCTTGTTGGTTTTGGAAATTGTTAGGTCTTTGATGTGGAAGATTATTTGGTCGTCTAAATTGGGAAACAGTTCTCATTCAAAAGTCGCCAGTATTGGAAGGTCTTTGAAAATTTTTTCGAGGAGTATTCCTTTGTTGTTGTTGGAATACCGGGTGAGGCTTAGGCGCAATGAAAGCTTTGAAGGGAGTGTTTCTGTTTAGTAAAGGGAATTGTTGTCTAGGAATTTGTTGAAAGGTTTGAGGGTTGGTAAAAGGTTGTTTTTGCATAGGACTGAAATTTTGTCGAGGTGCAAAGTAATTTGTTTGTGGATGATGTTTTTGTGTGGTGGTGTTATGAGGGTGTGACTTTCTGGAAGTACTGCCATTTGCCTATATACTTCCAATTTTTTGGTTTCATTGTCTAATTCTTTGCAATAATTGAGTGCTTGAGATAATGAAAGGGGTCGTCTTATTTTTAAATCTGAATTTTAGGGTTCACCTACAGATAGTTTAAAAATATTAAGTGCCTCCTTCTTATAGTGACTCATTAATGCGTTCTGGATTGGGTCACCTTCCAAAAACACCTGCTAATTTAGTTAAAATAATCTGAATTTTGTCGTAAAAATCTTCAACTGATTCATTAGGTTTTCTAACGCTTGAAATTAATTGGTTAAATAATAAATCTTCATTTTCTGGAGATTTAAATTTTGTGGTGATTAGAGCTTTTAGAGTAGACCAATCACTTGGCCTTTCTACTAAATATGCAGATTCTGCTCTGCCGGTTAGTTTACTAAGAATATGTCGAAATTTCAAGTTTCTGTAGGCTGGAGTTGTGGTAGAAACATTAACGTCAAAATTATCACAATCCGAAATAAACCTATCTACTTTTTCGGGAGAACCATCAAATGGAGCGATGATTTCACCAAAAGCTTTGATTAATTTCAAAAATTCGTCGAATGATGCCATGCCGTGCAATAATTAAAATGGAAAAGGGGAAAACAATATAAAAACAGGAGATACAGCAATTGTACTCACGTTTTAAAATCCTCCCAATACTCCTGATCCTTTAGTGGAACGTTTCGTCAGGAATTGTCCAGTCGAAGGTGAAGGACTTTTCAGATGATGAAATGATGTTCCAGGGGTCGGAAGTCTTTTCCAAGGGTGTT